>NC_088867.1:35105214-35405214 GCF_032884065.1 Artemia franciscana
CTTATACAAATAATACAATGAAAAAAAAACAAGACAAGTAAGAATTGATGGATATAAAATATTACATAATATAAGAAAACTGTTGAGTACGTTAGTTTGAACTCGTTTTTTGTGATTTCACATGCCAAGGTACAAAAGGGGAATTCTCCAAAGATAGGTCAGAACACACAGAATACACACTACATAGATACATGTGTGCGATTTTAATTTTCCAGGGGGGGGGGGGTAAGTGAAATATGAGATTCTCAACATATTCAACACAGACCTGAACAAAGTGACAGACAGATAAGGAACCATTAGAGCCAATGGGGAGGGAGTATTATGTATTATTGAGAAATACCCTTTTTTTGGCATTTCCATCCCAAATTAAACTGATAACTACGAAATCGCTTCCACTCCCACTATTTTCGTGAGGGGTTCCTTTCCAGAAATCTTAGAAAAGAATTCCTGGTACTTCAGTATTAACCAAAACACAATCGAAAAAAAATTGCTCTGTTGAATCTGAGATAACCGGTTTATAGCTGTCTGTATTCGGAGACAATCAGTTTAGGCTCAAGGGAAAAACTACGTTGTAGATATATTTTAATTAAAAATTTAACGGTTAGGTAATTAACATAATATGTTCTGAGCGGCCTGTTTTCCGTAATTCTTTGTTATAATTTACACAATTTTGTTCCTAAAGAATTATATGTTCATTACATTTTTGTATATTTCATTATGATTAACCCAACTTCACTTCTTGAGTGTGTTCTGGGTAATACGGAAGTACCGAATTCTTTATATCCTCATTATATGCGTTAACAATTGACATGTGAAAGAATGAACGTGAACCCTATTTTATAAAAGATATGAATCCAGAGAAATTAATTTCTTAAAAATTGTAGGTGGGTCTAGTCCTACCCCTAGATAGTATCTCTGAAGTGAAAACATCAACAGGCAATTTTCAAAGATCAGTTCAATTTCTTAAATGATTTTTGCAAAGACTTGACAATTAAAAAATGAGTAATTATACATGAGAGCCAAGGCACTAAGCCAAATTCTCCTATTAAGGAACTTTTTTCTTTTTATGACTTCCATGTTCATGCTTAACAAAGAAAATGAAAATTGGAATCAAGCCAATTTTTTTCTCCATATATTCAAGTTCCTTCAAGGAAAAGGGAAGAGATATTACCTAAAACCAAGTCAAACAATGAAACTTAGAGCCCTATTATTTCGCAAAGAAGAAAAAATCATATATTTTTAGCTCTTAAAGGTCGAAAATATTTTGAAAGAATAGCTAAATCATTGGGCCATCACAGGCAGTTTTCGCTAACTAAAAACTTTTTACTAACTAGAAAAAAAAGAAAAAAAGAAGATAGCCTACATGCCCAAACATGGTGAATTACAAAAAAGCAATAATTACCTTTTTTTTAGTTCCCTTCCAATTTTAAAACCATCCAAGTTTTTCAATTCTTTTTATCACTTAAACACAAGCACTGGCAGCTAGTTACTGCCATTAAAAATTGTTACTGAGATTGACAGGAAACATTTAACCAGAAAGTGACTATGCTTTTCCTTTCAGTCTTTACCCTCTCAGAAATATTAGAGCATGCCCCCTAAAATTTCCCAACTACGGCCGATATAGCCAAACACCCTCCTTAACTATGGTCAGAGCTCTTACACTTTACTCCATCACATATACTTTCAGATTATTAGTTCCTTTAAATGTTTTTATGATATCCTCCAGATCCAATTTATAGTGTTCTTTTCATTATTCCCAGCTGTAATCTCAAATGAGGTTCAAAATATATTTTGCGCTGCTCGTCAAAAAGCATAAAAACATGGCGAAATTTTTTTTACTGTAATTCCCTCACTAAACCCTCATATTAACTCCCCAAAAAATGATATGGTAGCCTGAAGGAAGTGAGAACTTGAAGGAAGCGTGCCCTAGTGGGGTGAACAACGATACACTTAGAAGTATACCAGGAATCAAAGAGCGAATAACCCTTAAAGCTGAATGACAATACCCGGCGAACGGCAATATTAGAAACAACAACTGTTTCCTGCTTGTTCCTAAAATAAGTTACTCTAATAGCAGACACGTACGAAGGGGAGGGCGTTGAAACCTGTCCCTTCGGAATATCGAATATTCCACCACATATAGTTTCAAATTGTTACTTCCTTTAAATATTTCCATGATCTCCTTCAATTCCAATTTACAGTGTTCTGCTTTTCATTCACTCCCAGTTGTATTCTCAAATGAGGTTCAAAATATATTTTATTTCTCCCTCACATAACCTTCATATTAAATCCCCAACAAATGATACACTAGCCCGCACCATGTTTGTCATGTTTTATAAATTGCTGAGTCAAAAGTGAAAGGATATATTACCTCCTTGGGCACATCTTTCTCCTTTTCTTCAGTCTTGGTGGGAGTCTCCTCTTTGTTGGCAGGAGCAGCTGTGGCGGAAGTCTCCTCCTTTGGTTCCTAATGAAAGAATATTAATAATTACATCAGGTTATTCGCCAGGCTATTGCGTTAAGTATATCACCAAACCTTGTCATAACCAAATTGTTTTTTTTTTTTTTTTTTTTTTTTTTTTTTTTTTTTTTTTTTTTTTTTTTTTTTTAGTGAAAAGAAGAAGAGTGGGCGAGTGAGTCGAAAGTTTTGGCCAAATTATTTAAACAAATCAAGAAGGTCGTGTCTTTAACCTTCTGGTGATGTAACTTGCCAACTGTGTAACGAATTGTAGTTAAAACAAATGTAAGCTATTCTTAAACCTCGCATTTCCCCACTAACGTTGGTGGTCAGATAGTTCTCTGGGAAAGTTTAGAGCATAATTCAACAACTGACATTATACTGAACTTAAGTAAAAATAAGAGCTAACCTTGACAAAGCCAGACATTTGAAAAGAATTAACTGTTTGGAGCAAGTATGATAAAAAAAAAAATCCCCATTCGGGAAATTAAAATGGAATGAATTCGGTATTGGTTTCGTGACTTACGCTTTTTACGAATCTCTTTCATGATTTGCCAAATAAATAGAGAACTTTCAGTGAATGTGCATAAGACAGTAAATGCAGAACATAGATTCTATTCTCTATATCACTACAAAGCATTCCTGCTTTTTTTGGACCACATGTGCCACAAAGCGACACTGGAACCACCAGTCTCGAAACTGGACTGAATCTCCAAGTCAGCTTACCCGTGTTGTTTTTTTTTTTTAATAGATATTTTAATTTTGGTGACATATAAAGCCATTAGGAATATAAACGCCCAGAGTAGGTAGTCATAGATATAAGCAAGCATCTAGAAGGAAGAGGGCCAAATTGAAGTGCGAGCTGATATGATCAATTCAAGGCTCCAAAAATGTAAAGTTCTAAACGTTTATTTATTTCAAAGTAACTTTTGTCGAAATTCGTATTAAACTGACATTTTCATTAAATCCGCTTGAGAAAACATTTGTAAGTAGAAACATTGTCCAGCATCAGATTTCGGATTAGGAAATGTTGCTTATCTATACAAAATCGTTTTATTCCTTCTATTTTCTATATCTCAGTTTTTCAGCGCTAACAAAAATCTAAAGAAGCCAAACTGTACAGAGCATGCAAAAAGCTATTAAAAAAAGCTTTCAACCAATTTTAAGCAGCTGGATCATATCCAGAAATTTTCATCAACAAACAAGGAACACAACAAAAACAAGATTGAAAGAAAAATATTTTCGTGATAAAACGCAGCTAACACAAGCCAGTTTTGACAACAGCGTAGAAAACGGTAGTAAATATGAAACTAGAGGGAAAAGATCCAACAAAGTCGGTTTTAAGTAAGTTTGCTAATTGTGTCTTTTTTGGCAATTTTGTGCAATAAAAATTAGACAGTTTCCCAAAGTTTTCCTTTGATTTTCTCAGACTGATTCAAAAGACAACGTCAACACAAAGCGTAGTAAACACAGGTTCTCACAAACACACTGAATTATCGATTACTACTAACAACTCACTGTGGCACCAAGCCACCTGGGGCTTAACGCAGCTGTGAACGCTCCTTCATAATTATGGGCACTGATGTTTAGAAGTTACTACCAGAGATTAATGAACATAATGATACGTAACTATTTTTTTAGTAAGCCTAAGAACGCGGAAAACGGTGGAAAAACATCTGCGTTACAAGACGAAACAGTTGTTTTTCCTTTCTTTTTTTTTTTCGTTAGAAAATATGATAGCTTCTCACAGACACTAAAATTTTCTTCTGAAACCACAATTTTCTCATGAGCTTATATCTCCACGCAGTGAGCAGATGGGGAGGGGGGGATCGCTATGCCACTGATTGTATTAAATAAAAAGAGAATAAAACCTAGTGTTTTACATCCTCCTTTTGCCCCCCCCCCCCAAAAAAAAAAAAATCTAAAAATTAAAAACTAATATTGACCATAAATGAATAGCCTATGTAATTTTCCAGCATGAGTATTTTCAAAATACAAAATTTAAATTTTTGTAATAGAATTTCCTTGAATATGTTTCTTTTTTCTTTTCTTAATTAGTTCCCTGAGCCTGCCTGACACAAATGGAATTGCAAACCGTTATTCAGGTTAAAAAAAACTATGACTTGTCTTAGCAGATGGCTGGTATAAAATAGCATAGCTATAAAAGCGAAAATACACCGAAACACCAATTTTTAAAGCAAAAATGTGCCAAAGGTGCAATTTCCCCAAAAAACCTTAAAAATATACAGATATAACGAATTAAATGCGCAGTATCTTCAAAAAAAGGTCTAAAACAACGTAAACAGTTCCACCTGGCAATGCTGACAGTGATTTATACAACTAATGGGAAGAGGAAAGGAGCAAGAGACAGGTAAAATTAGATAGCACCGAAAGCAGCAACAAACTAAAATCATTTCTATGTTAGTACAGATTTATTCTACTGTGATACCACTGAGTAACCAACACCACATCAGAACACTGTGCTTAAGCCACATTATCTTGAATTATTTGAACTGAGATAAAAACTAATGAACAAATACATGATCAGAATGAGAGTTAAGGTAAAAAAAAAATAGATAAAAACTGAAATAAACTAATGAAGAAATACATTATCAGAATGAAAGTTAAGGTGAAAAAAAAATAGAGATAGAAGAACATATTTTGGCCAACAATTATATTATAAGCATTAGAGACTTTGAATCTATATACTTTTTTTTCTTCAGATCATTTCAACTGCAGTTATCTCCTCCCCCACAGGCCTTGTAAAGAAGTTGCCTAGTCTCCACTATTTAATGTGTTATGAATCGTCACTTTTTCTACATTGCGCAGCACCTTCCCCCCACCTTGTGTACACGGTGAATGAAAGTGGCAGTCCCACAAGTGTGCCTTGAGGATCACATACTAGAAAATTCTTTTGGGACAATTTGATGTTTATAAATGTCAAATGTATAGTCCACTGTGTCAATAATAAAAAGTTTGAACTAATTACAACAACATAGTCTATATATAGTCTATGCTATACGTGCTGTCACCAAGACGCATGTTGCAAATTGGCTGGTAAAAAGATTACTACCATGGACAAATGAGAAGAGATAGAACTAGTGAATTCTTTCTCAACAAATTCCCTTACTATCTAACCTCTCACGTAAAAATTAGGTAATGTTACTGCGCTCTGTGTTGAAATGGAGCAGCAAAGTTTACAACATAAAAATATGCAGCACAACAAAAGTCTCCAACACATAATCTTGACAGCCCCTTCCCCTATTGATCGAACCCACTAACGACAAGAGACGCTCAAGTCTGTGCCTTTATTTAAAATCACTGCACATGATCAAGAAGTTTCCAATCTTAGTTTGTGAATTTTTGAGATTGATTGATTGATTGAAAAAAGCCGTTGTAAACTTTTCACAGCGAATTGTGAAATTCCAATTGGAAAGTGCATGGACCCTAAGGTGCTAAAACACAGAGGGGGTCTTTCGGCGATTCACTTCATTCAAGTTTCCAATCTTTCCTTTATGTATAGTTGTTACTATTTGTCAATTAAAAATAAAGAATAATACTTATAAATATACTAAAGAAATTGTTGTTGTTTTTTTGTTTCCTAAGAAAAGAAAAAGCTACAATTCTTGAATTTATTGAGACACATCAAAGGATGCCAAAAAATATTTTGTTGTTTCAGAATTCCTTAACATCTGACGAAAAAAACCTAATTGACTTGATTTATTATTCTTCAAACATTCTAGCAAGACAATCATCTGCATTTCGGCCAAAATCACATTTTGGCTACTTGCCATGCAACTACGCAAATAAACCAGTTTTCAAATCTTATTTCTATTCAATTACTATTGTCGATTTTGTTCTTTTGAATACAACATTTTCAAAATAAACATGCAAAAAAGAGCAAATGTTTCGTGTAAACTCAAAAGTTGCCAGAAATAGACAAATATTTTGGTTTCATGGGATTAAAATAAATCCCCTGAAGTCGGGGGGGGGGGGGGTAATGAAAAGTATATTTGCTATAATAATAACGAGCTACAATGTTTATATTTTATATTTATCTTCACTATAATAATATAATAATTCATTCTTGGAGATTTGCAAGATATTCTTTATTTTCTTTGCCCAATATTAAAGTTTTTACATACTTTTTGTTAAGTGTTTGTAAATGACGTTTATTCTAGGCTTTGCAAACATAATCATGAGGTTATTCATTTTCATTGGGGTTTTTTTCTTATCATGTTTTAATATATTTCTGAACCACCTTAGGTCAGAACAGAAAAATCTTCACCCTAAATAAATCGAACTGAATCAATAGATCTCAAACAGTGTAAACACTAGTATTGTCGTGTGGGTTGTCTTCAAATCAGCGCATTTTCGCTCGAAAGTGGAACTCTCGGTACAATTTCGTTTTAGTAACTGCACTACTTTATACCAGGCATTTGGTAACACTGAATAACACCAGACGATATTTAGATGCATAGATGTAAGCAGTCGAAAATGGAGAAAGTTGTATGAAATACCAAAAAATGGGAAACTGGTGCCATATTTTGTTTTTAGTTTTTCTAGTGGAAAATATCTCCCCACCACCCTAGGAGACACCTAATATCCAACACCTGTGATGGCAAACATGAGTAAACGCAAAAAACGAGTGCTAAAATGAATGTTACATGTTAAACTGATCTTAAAGAAAATTTTCTGATTAGAATACTAATGGTTTTTCAAATGAATCATAAAATAGTCGAAAAAGTGTCTTTATTTTTTTTGTAATATAGCTTTTTTACTGGCCTTGTGTATTAAATTGAAGCTTATAGCTACAAGAAAATGAACTTATTTTTGATTTCCTTCTATTCCAAGAAAAAGAAAAAATTAGCTCCCGTCTCTCCATAATCCATATAAAATTGACTATTTTAGCTTGTTGAAATTAGTTTTTTGGACAAATTAAATATACTGATAGTTGAAATGAGAAAGGGATAACTAAACAATAATGTTAGTAAGAGAGTTTAGTAAGCAGCCAAAACCAAAATAAGACACGAGAGTCAGCATTTTTTTTTTAAAGAAAAGGCTGAAATTTTTGCGAGTTAACAAATGTGGCATATTTCAATAGTACCAAGGACATCAAAATGAAAACATTTTCTGACCCTGAACCCATCTTAGGTCTATTTATACCTAACAAATCCGATTATTTCAGATTTTTTCTTTAAATTATCTGAAAACTGTAAACTACCCTACCACGTTTACATTTCCACTGGTGCATTGCCACATTTTGGCCACTGTTGTACCGTGATAAAAAAATACGCGACACTGATTAGTTGAATTTGACAGTGCTTTTCATCCGTAAAATCAATAAATAAATAAACATCCAGCATTAGGAATGTGTTGATGCCCAAAGAGAACTATAATTTAAAAAAACGATGCACCTTCTAAGCTACCAAATTTTTAAGCTACAAATTTAAGCTTAAGGTGCCACATTTTTCACTTCTTTTTTGTTGAATGTTTAACCATATTTCTTTTATTCAGATTTGGATTCCCAATACTACCCAAAACTGCATAACCGCAAATGTAGGTCTTTTTCTTTAAAACAGCATTCCCGATTTCTCTTTTTTAATGATAAAAATGTTTGTATGAGTTTCCATTAAACTAACTTAAGCAATCAGATTTAATTTACACTGCTAACATTAATTTACTTCAGCTTTAATTTACTTCAGCTAACAATAAATCCTAACGATAATGGTATAAACTTTAATTTTTAATGCTAGGCTTGATATTTTATTTTTTTATTTTTTTTTTACAACTAACAAACAAATAAAAGTTTGACATTTTATTTGACAGTGAAAAACCAAAACAATAATTCTGGATACTTCGACCACATACACCAGTGATCTATCCCTATTTTTTGAACTTTATCAGGATTTATTCCAATTTGAACTTTTATTTGTTCGTCAAAGATTTGTTCGTCGTCGAAAAAATAGAAACGTTGTATATTTTTTGTAATTCCCATTTTAATTAAATATTCCATTTAAAAAAGATATTTTTTCAATTCTTCATTAATATTTTGTATTGCTTTATTTAACCTTTAGTTTCATTTTTTATGCTAATTGCTTGACTCTTAATTTGCATAAGTGCTGTTGGATCAGAACTTGTTCTCGACAACATGTTGCTTGCAAAAGGTCTCTTATAAATCAAAAGTTATTAAAAATGAACCCATTTATAATAAAACTTTTTTAAACTTAAAAAAAATCGTTACATTTTTATTATTATGGAACATGTATTTAATACTTTAACTTGTTAACCAGTATATATATATATATATATATATATATATATATATATATATATATATATATATATATATATATATATATATATATATATATATATATGATAGTCTTTGCTAGGTTTTAAAAATCTCTAACGAGGCTTAAGCACAGAATGAGTAGAGCAAGAGGCTTCTTACCTGCCGTGACGTCACGGAGGAGCCTTCAGAGGTGTGTTCTGGGGCAGGGACTAGAGATTCATTGTTGACGCTGATTGTTGTAACATTTTGTTCTTGATTAACTTGAACAGAAACCTTTTGAGCTAGCAGATCGCCGGCTAAAATCTGAGATTCTAAGTCATCGAGGGGAGGCTGAGGCGGAAGAGATTTAGGTAGTGCTGGTGGTAAAGGGCTTGAAGGTAACACGTCATCGGTGGGTAGTGTTGGTTGCGGAGTCACTGGTTTTGGAACAGGTACTACTATGACATCATCATCTTCCAGTTGTGGATTGAATGGTTTAGGCTCTATTATTATACCATAATCGTCATTATCCAGGGTAGGAGCAGGGTTAATTGGTTTGGGTCCTGGCTGTGGGACAACAATTATTCCGACATCGTCATCATCTAAATCAATATTAGGCTTAGTTGGGTCAACATTTCCATTAACTGTTGGTAATTCTGGCTTAATCCCTATGAAGTCTGTAAGTTTGCCAACTAGATCGCCAGCATTTATTTCACCGGTGGCAGACACAAGTCCACCGCTAAACCCTTGTGCGACAGTCATCACTTTCTTGGCAACAATTTCTTGTGTATTTTTTATAACCTCTTCCACAACTTCACCGGCTACCGTCCGTAGTTGATCTTGTAATTTTCCAGTGAAAGCTTGGGCATTGATAAATTCATCTTGCTTTACCCTTTTTGATTCGATAAACTCTTCAATTGCATCTGTTTGTTCATCAATTTCCTGATCAACTTGTTCGATTTTTCTGACTGTCACATTTCTGACCTCGTCTAAGTTTGAATTTACATTTGAAGATTTTTCTTCCACAATATTTTCTGTTTCATTGACAATATGTTGCACAGCTTCAGTCACTTCATTAAGTTTATTGTCCAATTCTGTTGAGATTTGTTCATTAATATTGTCAACTTTCCTGATGTTCTCCTCCTTCACAGTCTTCACTTCTTTCACTGTCTTTTGCAAGGTTGTAGTAACAGTTTCGACAATTTCATGTTGTTTTTCAAGACCTTGACTTTTCAGCTCATCAAATTTTTTTCGCATTTCGTCTGAAAGATCATTAATCGTGCCTTCATAAGAGGACTTTGTTTCTTCTACCTTCTTGGTAACAGTGTGAAATTCTTGAACGAGATTCTCTTTTTTGCTAACAACTTCTTTTTGTACTTCGGTCACGATGGTTTCAAGACCATCTTTACTTTCTTCAACGACCTTTTCAAATTCTTTTTTACCTTCCTCGAAAACTTGACGAGATTCATTCACTGAGGAATCGACTTGCTCCCGAGCAGATTCTTGAAGTTTCTCAGCAGCAACTTTGGTTTTCTTGACTTCACTTTTCAATTCTTCGAGCTTAGCGGCAACGGAATTTTGAATGTCTTTTCCTGACGTATCCAAACTTAGTAAAGACCTTTCCATTTCTGCTCGTGCTTGATCTTGCAAGTTGTCCTTTTCAGATTTTATTTTTGATTCTGCTGCAAACTTGACCTTTTCGGCTTCTTTCTCAAACCTCTCAGCTTCGACTTTCGCTTCTTCTTTTAAGCGCTCAGCCTCTAATCTTGATTTCTCAGCTGCTTCAGCTGCAGCTTTTTCTACTTCTTGTTTAGCCGCTTCAAACTCTTTAGACGCCTTCTCTGCCTCATTAGAGACACAAGTTTTCAGATCTTCAATAGCTGTCTCGGCTTCTTCTTTAGCAGCTTCTAACTGTTCAGAAGCTTGTTCGGCAGCAGAAGCAGCTGCTTGTTTAGCATCCTCACTGGCTTTATCAACAGCTAGTTTTGTTTTTGACAATTTTTTCCCGAGTCCGCAAAAAAATGAACCCACTGCTTCATTAATATTATCTTTTACTTTCTTTGCAGATTCTAGCGTAGACGATTTGACTTTCTTGGCAGTTTTTTCTGCTGTCTCAGGTGTCTTGGCAGCTGCTGTATTTAATTCCTCTAATTTACGATCCAGCTCGTCATCAGCTTTTTTTGTAGTCTCATCAATCGTTTCAGTTGCCAAAGACGTCGTTTCTTTAGGCGAGGCGGAACTTTTTTCTGGAGTTTTCACTTCAGGTAGTACAACATTATCAGCAGTAGTTTCAGCCTCAAGGCCTATTTCATCAGGTTTTTCTAAGTTTTCATTGACCGTAGCTTTTGCTTCTTTAGATTTCTTGCCAAAATTAAAAGAAAATTTTAGCTTTGACGAATCTTTTACCTTTTTACCAGTGTTCTCTATATTTTCAGATGTTGTCTTAGCTATATTTTCCGTGGTTTCCGCAGCCTTGTCAGCCAGTTCGCCAGCCCTTTCTTCAACTTTTTTCACATTTTCCGCCACCACATCGGCACTCTTCTCAACTGCTTCTTTTACTTTTTTATTGGCCTTGTTTTTGCTTTCTTTCACTTTCTTTTTTGATTTATCCTTAACTTCCTCAATCTTTTCTTTGGCACTTTCAAAACCATCAGACATAGCCTTTTCAGTAGAAGCAGCAGTTTCAGTACATTTCTCAGCAATATCATCAGTAGTTTTTTTCATTTCATCACTTGTTTCAACAGCGACTTGTTTTGCTTCTTCTAATGTTCCTTTTAATTTCTGACCTGCATCTGCAGAAGCTTTTCCAACTTTCTCCTTAGCTTTTCCGGCAACTTCTATGGTTTTATCCTTAACTTGTTTCATTTTTTCTTCGGCAGATTCCTTCACCAGCACAGCGGTATCTACAACTTCTTCTTTCATATCTTCGGCAACTTTTTCTACTTCAGCTTTAGCGCTCATAATTTGTTCCTTTGCTTCATCCGCAGCCTTTTTAGCATGTTCTGCTGCTTCTGAAGCTGTTTTTTCGATTGCTTCTTTTGTTGTGACAGTCTTTTCTTCAACAAATTGTTTACTACTGGCAACTTCCTCATTAGCCTTATCCATTTCGGAAGCAATATCCTTTGCAACTTCGTCCGCAACTTTTTTCGATTTTTTTCCTGCGTCACTGATCGATTTAAACATTTTTGTCTTCTCTTTTTTGGCCACGTTCACACCCTTTTCCGTTTCACTTACAACATGTGTAACAGCAGAATTTACACTATTTTCAGCTTCAGTTGCAATTGCCTTTGCTGCTTCTTTAGATGTTTCAGCTGTATCTGTCAGGTCGATGGATTTCGAGCCACCTTTAAATATTGGCGTCTTGAAGATAGACTTTGCACCTTTGGCCATTGAGCCAAGAAAGGATCTTTCACCACCACCACCGTCTTTGGACATGTTGGGCGAAGATGGGGGAGTCAAAGGGGCCTCTTCTGATGACTTCTTTGTAACGTCAGCACACTAGAGGGAGAAATAGAATGCTAAGTAAGCCACCAACAATACTAGGATCAATATAGCCAAAACCGACAAATTTCACATTACAATTTTTTTCCAATTTTTTTCTCTCTCTCCCTCGTTCATTTATATATCAACAATTTCGTTACCGAACACACAGAAATAACTTAAAAGCGTAAATTCCCACACAGAACAAACTACATTCACTACTTACGTCCCACCACCATATACCGTCCAGGGACACAGCTAAAATAAAATCTTCAAAGAATTCAATGTTCTTTACTTTGAGGGGGGGGTTTGAGGGAAAATTCCAAAAGGGGATAATATTTATTAGAAAATACAATGATTATATGATAGATGAATACAAATTAGTGCATAAGAATTCAAATTTGAGGCGTAAGGGCTGAGGCCCCAGTGCCATTCTTCTGGCTACTTATCTGCTAATAATCCAAATATTTAGATATCATAAATAGTTGGCAAGGAAATAATGCAAGCAATGACGAATAACTACCATGCCACAATAGAAAAATAATTATATTTTTATTATAATTAAGATTTACAATAATTTATAGCAATACTAAAATTATCTTTATTAGATAAGTGTGTTTACCTCAGCTGTTTCCTTTGGCTCCTCTCCTTTCGGTTCTTTTGTTTCTTCTGGCTTCTCTGTCTCCTGTTTCTCTGGCTCTGATTCAGCGGTTTCCTTTTCTGTGACTGGTTTAGACTCTTCTTTCACTTCATCAGCTTTAGGAGTAGTCTATAAAATATTTGATTTTATTTTTTTATATTCTTATATTATAAATTTTTATTTAAATTTCAGAGGTATCGAACACAAAAAATGGTCAAGGGAGGCCCTCCACTAAATGGCCTCCACGTGACTTCTTAAAACAATAGAAACTTATAGGCACGTACACCGAGGGGGGGAGGGGGAAGGGGTGTTAGAATTTTGCCACTCCTCTCGTCAAATTTCGATACTTTTGCGTACACCCCCTTTAACCCTCATTTGCTATATTGTTTATCTGGCACTTATATGTTACAGCGCCTATGTACATACAAACTAAGAACCGGTTTTCATTGAGTTTGCGATCTATAGTGAATGAACTTATCTTTGTCTAATTTAATACCAATGAAAAATCACAAAATATGATGAAAATATAATACTTTAGAAACAAGTTTGGGCTATATATTTGCATATTAGGGGGAGGGGGAGGGTAAAGCATAGTGGGTCTGCATGCAAAATGTGTTTGGTACAATTATTCTGCCTATTTTGAAGTAAGAATTGTTTTCTAACTTCACATTGTCCAAATACTTTACTCCCACTCCCCTAATGTGCAAATATATAGCCCAAATCATATATTTCACATCTGTTCTGTCACTTGTCCTCGCTGTCTCACGGCTAAGCGGAAAGAAACTAACGAAGAAACCGGTTCTACAGTGCATCAAATGGATGAAGAACTTGACATAGGAGCTATAACAGAAAAGTATACAATTTTCCATGGAAGTGGAAGTTATTCTGTCCTATCTTCGGAGAATTTCCCTTTATTCCCTGTTTATCTTCGGATAAAACAGACAAATACCGTTTATCCTTTGCTTGATTTTAGCCTTCATTTTGAAGTTACCTCCCTTCTCCCTCGAAATAAATTCCAGAGTAAATGCCAGGGCACGAGTCAAGAAACTTGAACTTTAGGATATTATGCATTTTTCCTGCAGTTATCTACCTCCTCCCAAATGTAATGTGCTAAAAGTCACTCTGCGGTCTATTTCCTAAAAAAAATTAGGTCGATTGATCGGTTTTGTTTCTTAAATAGAAGGATTGAGAATAGAAAATAAAAATTTTCGGTTAAGTAGGGCAGTACAGCTCAGCCTGGCTTGAAACACTATTACAGAAATAAGAATAAATAATATGCCGACAAATCAAATTATTTATCTCACATAGACATAACAATGACGATAAAACCTTCTCACACTCAAACAAATTCGCTTTGACTGCTAAAATCTAAATAAGCTAATACCCTTCAACGAAAAACGAAACCTGAGAAATTTGTCAAGCCAACAAGATTCACGATACTTTGCGAAATTCAGCCGAAGAACTTACATTTTACCCACATTCTCTTTGACTTCCTTGGCTCGACTTGCATCTCTAAAATTGGATTTCTGGCTAGAAGCGTGCCTATACATTCAGATTTAGCCTACTTGCCATACCTGTGTACATACTAGCCAACGACAGGAGATAAACGGCAATTTCTTCTATATATATATATATATATATATATATATATATATATATATATATATATATATATATATATATATATATATATATATATATATATATATATATATATATATACCTGCCAACAATCACGTATAAATGGGAAATCACCTTCCCCCCCCCCCAGAATGTTTGAGAACAAAGGTGACGAGATAATCAAATTCCAAATTTTATATTTATATATATATATATATATATATATATATATATATATATATATATATATATATATATATATATATATATATATATATATATATATATATATATATATATATATATATATATATATATATATATATAATAAAAAAAATTGCATGGCATTCGCTTGGTCTTCACAGAACTACGTATCAACTTAACCGATTTATGAACAATTGTTTCCTTTTCTTTTTTTTTATACTTGCTGTATCTTCTTTCCGTACACACCTGCCAACAATCACGTATAAATGTGAAATCACCTTCCCCCCCCCCCGGAATGTTTGGATCAAAGGTGACGAGATAATCAAATTCTAAATTTTTGACATAAACATGCACAATTTTTTCTTCTTTTTTAATAAAAAAAATTTAATTGTAAATTGACATATATATATATATATATTTATATATATATATTATATATATATATATATATATATATATATATATATATATATATATATATATATATATATATATATATATATATATATATATATATATATATATATATATATATATATATATATATATATATATATATATATATATATAAGATCACTACAAAAAGTCATGATGGTACAACGTAGACTAACTCTCAAGTGTTTAGGCTTATATTCAACCCTGAAAGATTTCATTAGTCTTTAAACTATTTATGTTTTATAAATTTATTTCTAGGCTACGCGTGGAACGGATTCCTAATTCAAATAAGGTCACGGAAGAGAAGAAACAAAGAGCGGAAGTACCGTCAGCCAATGACAAATTGATGACCCTAATATCATCCAAAAGGGAGCCCAAATCAGCAGTATACAATCTCTTTCCTCAATTAATTTCTTATTCATTTCTGGGATATTGATCCGAAGCTGAATCATGACCATGGTGGCGAAGCGGAGTTAAATGTGATTCATTCCCCTGGGAGCTGTTTTGATTCTCGTTTAAAAGGTTTCTAGCTTATTTTCCCTCTGTTTCCTAGGCTATTAATTAAGATACATAAAAAGGATAAGCATTACTCTTTCTCATAAATTTTGAAAATCATCTCAGTCAATTAATTTGACTATTTGACAATCAATTTGAAAATTTGACAAAATTTTATTTTATTCATCTAAGAGCGTCATTGCTCATTTGGCTGTAATTTCTACTCGTGAATAATTTTCTGTCCTGATTGAGCTTGAATAGATTCGGAATTAGGGAGTTAAGAAAGTGTAATATTGGAGCTTCCTGAGGTGTCCCACAAACCATACAAGTGGCCCACAAACCAGAAAAATGTAACGGCAGGAGTTTTTACACGCAGTTCCAACAGTTGTTACCACCAGTGCATCTGTACCATTTTTTAAACTTTTTTTTTATTTGTTAAGCATGAACAAACACATGATCACGTACTAAGAACCAATGCCACAAGCAGGCAGAGAGTTTAAAGCTGACAAGTAACAGATACAATTAAAAGCCAATTGAATTTCTTAGCATGTTGTGTAATATACACTGAAACATCTTCAATTACAAAACCAAAGGGCATATCTACTTCATAGGAGGTAGGGCACACTTGCAATGATTAGTACAACATGGTTCAGCACCTCTAGCGCTGAGACTACCGAATATAATTTCATAATACATAGAAAAGGCTAGGTTTTCAGCCTGCACATTGTGATACCGAATATTTCTTATTATTTCCACCATTCAGTAAACATCTGTTCTCACGAAAGGCTGGAGAACCTTATATTCGCTCGCCTGTAAAATTACGAAAAACATAAGATACGCCGTTCAGCATTGGGAACGACAATATTGACGGTTGCATTTACATTTGTGTAGTTTGAAGCAACAATTCCAGATTATTGACAAAAAAAAGTTATATTTTTAGTTTTATTACTAATTACTGTTGCTGTAGTTGGTATTTATTGCTAGTAAAGAAGCAACAACAAAAAACGAATAAAAAACTTGAAAACCCAAGCCATTTGAGGGATAGCTTAACAACGAATGTGACGAGTTCAGGTAATAAACATACACCTCTCCATCCCCTCCCTCCTCCACTGGGATCCCTATCTACAAGCCTATTCGAACAAACTGTTGATATTTGTTAAAATGGCGTTATCATGAAGCAATTAATCTCGAGAGACCCTCTTTACTTCCTGTCAGCTGCTGGAGTATAGGCAAGGATGGAAATTAAAAGAGATCAGGCTAAGGGCAGACATACAAATTTGATAAATGAAAACCAAATGACAAGTTATACTTCCCTAGTTGAAAAAACACGATTTATTCACATAGTAAATTATTAGCTCTCAATTTATTCAAGAACAGATGCACTTTTATGCCATTACCTTTCAAAAAATCAAGTACAATAATGTAGCCCCTCCAGCCTTTTACAGGAATGCCCCCTAAAAACTTACTGATTTAGCATTGATAGTAGTTTCTTAAATGGCCACTTGTCACCTGAATTCTAACTTTAAAAGATAATTTTGGCTATACTATACGTAAAACAAAAACAAACAAAAAAACACTTTTCATCCAACTTTTTTGTCTATCTTGTTTTGGCGAGTCTCTTTCAAGAGTTGAAAACAACTCGACGAAGATTCAGTCGAAATGGTTTTTCTTACTATATTTACCAATAATAATTTTCACGATCGCGTTTGGATTAAAGAGAAAATGAATACAAAAAAATCGCGATGTGAATGAGATTTAATTGATTGGAGAAAGAGTTCATGCCAGAAGACACTCCCCAGGGTCTTTTGGATGAAAAACAGTTCCGTTTATTGAATACCAGGTTTAATTTAAGCTTGTTTGAGTGAGTTTACAATAAACCGCTTTTTTGTTTTAGACCCCACTGCAACTTAGAGCGTTATCGAGCGAATCCAAAGCCAGTTTGAGTTTAGATTCACACCTGCAAGAAGTCACTTCATTAAAAATGAGTTTCAGAGATATTAGTAAAGTAATTAAAAAAAAGTGGACACGGGAATTAACTCACTTGGAAAATATGTTTCTATGAGTTTTTATTAGATTCCCAATTATTGATAATAACGATTAACATAAAAATAAACGGAAAAGACTAAACACATCAAATAAATTAAATATTTAGCCTTCAAAAACCAATGTCTATGTCCGAGATTTTGATTCAAGAGGGGGGGGGACTAAAAAAGATGGACGAGGGGCAACTAAGGAAACTTTACTTCTAGGTCTTTTCGATACTAAAAAGCTAAGAAGTACCCGTTTTGCAATAGCTTTTACAATTTTGAAAGGGCTGGCATTTGCAGAACCTTCTCTTCTGGTACAATCTCGGTGGTTCCCGTGTGGCTCAACCCTTGTTCATCTCAACCGTGCAATCTAAACCCGTTTGACTCAAACCAAAATTTAATCCAATCTCATGCAACTCAATCTCCGTTTAACTCACCCCCTTCAATTCAACCCCCCTTTGACTCAAACAACCTGTAAAATTTGTGTTTTGTGTTTAATGCATAAAACACTTCAACCCAAAAATTATTAAAACTGAGATGTGACCTTAAGTTCAGGGCATTACAATATAAGATGAAAACTGCGAACGAAGCGAGAAGCAAATTTGGAGCTTCTGATCAACGCTACTTAAGCAATACGAAGACCAGCCATAGATTTCTGCAAATAAGTGCTTAAATATATTTTACCAAAAACTGGTTGTATTGGGCTTTAGTCGAACCGGATGGGTTTTAATGGGTTTTGAGTGACACGGAGTTGAGTTTAACGAGAGTCAAGAAGAACGTGGTTAAGTTGCATGGGGTAGATTTGAAGGGGGGACCACATCATTAAAATGAGTTTCAGAGATATTAGTAAAGAAGTTAAAAAGAAGTGAGCATGGGAATTACCTCACTTAGGGAAATATATTTATGTGAGTTTTTATTAGATTCCCAATTTCTGACAATAACGACTAACATAAAAATAAATGGACAAGACTAAATACACTTATAAAAGACTAATAAATGAAACATTTAACCTTCAAAAACGCATGTCTATGTCTGAGATTTTGATTGAAGAGGAGGGGAGGGGGCAACAATGAAAAGGTATTTTTCTAGTTCTTTTTAGGCATTAATCAACTACTAAGCGCCCGTTTTGTAGTAGTTTTTAATATTCTGGAAGGGTTGGCATACGCAGAGCCATCTCTTCGGGTACAGTCTTAGTGGTTCCCATGGAGCTCAGTTGAGTTGAACGAGGGTCTAGATGAACGTGGTTGAGTTGCATGAGGTAGATTTGGAGGGGGGTCAAGATGGACAATGGCCGAGTTAAATGGGCTGGGTTGAACAGGGTGGAGTTACAAGCACATCGGTTTTGGTTTATAGCAAAAGAAAATGATTTGAATTACCAAAATTATTTCGGACAAGAACAACCTTTAATTACATCAAATACCTTTTAAACGTTTATATGATATATTTTGTGAGTATCTGTTTCACTGAAGTGGCAGCATACGGATAATTATGTCTATAGGGTCTTGGATTATATGGCAGAGAATAATTCGTCGCAACGGTAAAACACCAGACGAGTAATAAGGAAAACAAATTTTCAAAGAAGGAAGATTAGGAGATTTTGGGAAACCCAGAGCAGAAGACACCACCCTCCCGGAGGGATTGTAAGCCTGGATAAAAGTTAACTATTCCCTTTAGTAGTCAGTTAGCTTATGTATTCCTTTAACAACTTGTTTGAATATTGGTGAAGAGGATAACTTACACACTTTTTGCAATACAATTTGTAAAATGACTCCCATGATTATACGCGCATGCTGCTCCAATATTCACCAAATCATTCCCTCCCATAGATATCAGAAATCACCATAAAGAAAGTTCCTTACATTCCTAAAAAAAAAACTTCCTTACATTTCAGCTCTCACATAATTTGAATATTTATAAGGTTTTTGAATTTCCAATTCATTAATTTAAGTTAGTAAGATATTTTCCGTTATCCAAAAGTTTTAGCACCCAAAGACACAAATAGTGTCGTTTTGGTTGAATTGGATTTGGCTATTTTATTATTTATTATTACATTATTATTAACTTAAATGTTATTATTTCTCAAAATCTTGTAGTTTGTACATTACATAAATATATATACAAACGTTTATTTTATTCATAATAAACGAAAGCACCAATAGTCGGTTTAAGGGTCAGAGGGTAACTAATGTAGGGCCAATTTCAATAAATCAATCCAATACCTTTTTTGTAAGTGACATATAAGGCAGATAGTTTTTTTTTTTCGCAAACGACACGCATGTTATCATTTCAGCTTCATATTTAGACTTTGAGCTCACTTCCTACGCGAAACACAAGCTAGATGAAACCAAGAACAACGCGCTAAAGCATGTGTTGAACATGACTCGGCCCGAAACACAACTACGATTAGCGTAACAAGAATAGTGTTGTCTGCCGAAGCCATCAGACCGATATATTCAGTTGTGCCCGTTTTCGTACATTTTCATAACAACCAAGGCTTTTTTGATTACAAGAAATGTGTATGCACAAAAGAATATTACTCTTATTATAACCATCAGACACTTCATCTTAGTAGGTGAACCAAAGATAATGAATTCCATACAAGTTAGACAAATTCCAGACACAGATATTATGGATTCCCCGTAGTGTGCTGACGAAACAATAAGCCTCAGGCATTTACTCAATGATTCAAGAGGCCAATCTGGGCGATCCTTTTAGGCGGCATGGACGAGAAATCCATCAAAAGTGACAGGGGAAGGGGATGCATCAATAGGAGCAAACAAAGGGGGTAAATAGGCTAAAAGCAATCGCTAGATCTCATTTTTGGTGGCAAACGTTAAAGTTATACAAAATACCATTGTGGCGAATAACCCAGTCAAGGTTTCAAAGGAATTGGGTGATTGAAGTTAGTACCTAGTAGATTATTCATCATGGCAACTGATATTAATTTGATCTTCTAAATAGAAACACGTTCCTTGCAAAAAAAGCACAGATAATACGTATTACGGTTATCAACTCTACAATATCCGTTGATGACGTGTGCGAATTTTCTAGATGTTATTTCTAAAAAATTATATATCCTAGTTCGACCCCCCCCCCCCTAGGTGGATACATCCGTGGTAACAGCTCCTACTTATTTTCTAGAAAATTTTCTTTGATTTTGGACAATTGAACCGTCTATATCAAGCTCCACTATTTTTGCTTACATTATGGCTGCCAATAGAGTTGCTGAACCAGAAATACATTTAGCTCTTGGGGGAGTGTCTTCCGATTAAAGACAGAAGATGGGTTAATTACATGGAAAATTTAGGAATAAATGTAAAAATTATAGAGACTTCAGAGGTGAAATATCAGACATGTAAGCAGGATTTGTTGTGGAGCGCGGGGGACAGGGATAGAACTTCAAAGCCGTGCCAAAAAGTCAAAATATAATGGGTTATAGAAGCAAACTTGAGATATCTAGGATAGCAGCCAAATTCCACACACCCCCTCCTCTCCTCACATTTGTGAATGGTACAAGGCCTATTCTGTCTGTCTGAGTTGTTTCAACTAATCTTATCGTCTGTAAGCCCTTAAACATAGAAAAAAAAAGTTTAACGACCGCGTAAAGTCTTACGGTTACTAGAATCATTATTTATCATTATTATCATTATTTGTCATTATTTATCGTTATTATCATTTTATCATTAATATTTAATATTATTTATCAATCATTGTATCATCATTATTATCATTATTAATCATTATCATTATTAGAATCATAGTCCATTGAGAAGAAGGGTTGCAGGAGGGCAAAGTGGCCTCTTGAAGCATGAACAATTTATAACATTGTGAAGTGTAATAATTTCACCAACTCATACTACCAAAGAGATTTTACTAGTTTTCAGGACTATTTCTGGATTCCTATTCCTTAAACAAAGCTAACAAATGTTAAACCAATGTTGAAAAAAACAAGTAGGTTTTCAGGGGGAGCGTATTTTGAAAATATCTGGAGCTCGTGATATTTCTACACTCGTAAAATAAGATTAATCATAAGAGCCATGTTTTTAGATGAATGTCATAGGTAAAGTATCCTTTGAATATGATAGAATACAAATTTGAATACAAAGTCTTGAACCTTAATACAGATGTTGTCAATTTGATTTTATAAATAAATGAGGCAGGTAAAAGTAGTAGCAATTGGTATTGGAAGCAAAGAAATGCACGCAACATTGAACAAACTCTCATTGCAATTATTTTTTCGCGTTGAGAACTATAGCGAAAATGCTGTCAGGTAGGGTTTGACTGAAGAACGACCTTGATTTTCTATTCAATGGTAAAAAAAGGAAGCCTGAAATTAAACAAAAAGTTGCAATTGCAAATTAAATCAAAAACAAATTAATGGTTAGGGCTTGGGCTCCAGGGATTTAACCCCTCTCTTGACAGCTCTGATTATAGGGTCTAAATCGAAGTCACAGGTAGATTCCTTAGGCAAGCGTGGGTCCGTTACAGTCGTTATAGCAATATGTCTAAATCTTCTTCTGGTCCTGATTAAACACACCCTATATGCTCATATAGCAGTTTAACCAATAATAAAGACTTGCCTCTTCTGCCTTTTCTTCTTGTGCTGGTACTGCTTCTTCTTTGGGTTCAGTTTCACCGGCTGCAGCTGGTGTAGTTGTTCCTTCACCCGATTCACCTTCAGTTTTCTAAAAAAAATAAAAAAATAAAGAATTTACTTTTCGCAATTTTGTTAATGAAATTTCAAAATAGGTGGATCATTTTAAAGACTGGCAGCAGAGCCTGTCGAACGAAAAGCATAAAAACAGGAAGCAGTGGCAACCTTTTTTTTTTGCATCGGAAATCTACTGACTGCGGGCTGGCTTCAGGTATCCGTCGTATAAGTCACGTTATTGTTTTCAGAGATAAGTTACGGATTGTAACCAATTATACAAGTAGATTCTAACATAATTTCGTTATATTATCCAGCTCCCTGACAAAGCGAACATTTATGCGTCTGCCACCAGCTCACATACGTTTAAGGACTATAGACTCTAAAATCTTTGAATTCAGCACGGAATGTTCGAAAGTAGGGCTGCATCCAGGGGCGTCACGTATACAGTATGCTAATTGTTAGATAAAAACGGTCGGAAAAACGACCAGCCAGTAGGTAAAAGCCCTCACCCCCCAAAACATTTTGGCTAGTAACGCTCAGTCTGCATCACAGGTATGCATTCGAAAATAAGAAAAATCCCCCTTGGTTAAAATCAGGATATTAGCTATCGGTTCTGATGTATATCAGAATAAATAAGAGATAAGGTGTTCTTCTTGATTGCCCAAGACTCATCAATTATAGAAATGTGAATCAGTCATAGACTAATGTCAAAAAAAATGATTGAAGAATTTCGGGAGTACGCTTAGTTCTTTGTCTAAAATTACACACTTCTTGATTTGATTTGTTTTCAATGCAATCTTATATTATTTGTATTCTTTACAAAATAAATTAATTTAGAGATTCAATTAGCCCGCTTTCTGATAGCTTCTTTCACATAGGAAGCTGAGAAAAATGCCTAGAAAAAGAAATCATTGACAGATTGAACGAAAAAGAAATCATTAAAAGATTGAAAAAAAAACTTGATTGACTTGATTATTAAGCATTCTAACAAGTCCATGGGATCTACGTTCTGAGTCATATCACGTATACTGAGCCAGACGTGTGCCCATTTGTAGATAGTCGCTATGTGCTCTTCCCCCAGAATTCTCATGATTTTTCTATCTTCCATAAATTTATTCCATTATGCGCTGTTTTGCTAAAAGGCAAATATAATACACATCCACTTCAAAGAATTTTTCGTGCATGCTCAAAACGGTTGCTTAACTTAAAGCAGACTCCCCACTTAAAATGCAATCAATACCGATAGACAAATCCGCGGAATTTGTTCATAGAGGGAGAAGGGAGGGAGCTACAAAGGCTTGCAAAATTCCAGATAAAAATTTACATTTTTGTCAAGCACGAATAAATTTATATATTTTGGGTGTCCTGGGGAGGAGGGATGACCCTTCCCAGTAGGTGCCCGTTTACACCAACAAGAAGTAATATACATCCCCTTGCATATCCAACATATTCAACCTAGCTATCACTTACAAAAATTTGTTTGTGGGATTAGACATAATTTAAGAGTTTAGCTGAATTGACTTAAGTACACATTTGACCCATGTTTGACTATTAAGACAAGAGAAGTAATGGCACAAGGGGTACACACATCCCAAGCCCGTGGGGTATCAGAAGAAATTAACCAGGAATAAAAATTCCCCCGCTCTCGCCACTTTGCTTGAACCTTTATGTATAGCTCATAATAACACACACGAGATGTAGTTGCATAGATTGTTCTTGTCTCGAAAATTATTTCAAGTTGATCTAAGTTATAAATTCATTAATGAAAAAAGACGATGAGTCGATGAAAACGAGTTGAAAATATCAAGTTATGCCAAGTTCAATCACATTGTATCAATCATTTTCGTTTTATTCATAAATGCTTGAGGAAAAAAAAAAAATCTTTACTTCATAGTCCATTTTGAAAATGGTCAAGAAATATTATTATATTCATTATTTTCGACTTTTAGTCGTATCTGTGACCAAAAAGTCTTTGGATGACACAAAAAATTTATCTTATCTAATATTCGAACCCAAGTTATCGCAGCCAAAGGCCAGTGTTAGTGTTCTTACCGACACATAATCAAGCCTTGTACAATAATACTTGTTTTTATACTTTTTACTAAATCCAATCATCAGTTTTATTTATACAAGGGAGAGTATACAAGAGGGGAAAAATTTGCCGTTATATTATCACACTGTCATTAGAAGTTTATATACTGGTAAAATTGTAATTGAAAATTCGGAAAAGATACAAAAATGGCTCACAAATTTAAAAAAATTATGCAACAAAAATACAAGTCAGTGAATTGAGGAAAACAAATAAAGAAAGAAAACAACTCATTTGTATTCCCCCTCTTTACAGGCCAAAGAGCCTTTGGGGAAATAGTATAATGTATTGTATTGTTTCGTCATGAATATATCTTAAATAGCCCGTCTAAGTCGCTGAAGTATAGCGATTCCGATAAGAAAACAAGAGTATAACAGACCGAGTTAAAATGAAAGTGCCTCAAATACTAAAACAAAAAAAAAATAACCGGAAAAGAAACAGTTGAAATAGCTAGAAACAGCTGAAATGAATAAAACAATTTACAAGCTTGTCTTGGAGAATGATACAATAATGAATGACTTTCTTGGCACAGTTTGGATCATTTAATTACAAAATGTCTTGAACAGGAGCCAAACAGTGTTGCCGGACGTTTTACCATTCACGTTTCATGGCAAAATTTAAGACAATTTTTTTTCAAGTAGGCGGTCATCTCTTATAGCAATTCATCACACACATTGTCATATCTTACAGAAATTAAATTATATAAATTTGAGAAGTAACTAAGCATGAAATCTGAAAATGGCGATGAGCATATTGATGATGGTGTATTTTTATACATTAGGTGAATATATTGTCAAATTAATGTAATAAGACTTAATGCTTTATCATACACGAATACCTGACAAAAAGAAACTAAATGCCGTACTTTTTACTTAAATTCATTTTAAAAGTGCCAGAGCCGAGGGGTAAACTACTCTAAAATCGTGTACACCTTGTACATGTTAAGCATGGTGAGCGGGTCGAAAGAGCCCTGAAGTGGTAAGATGTATACCAAATGGAGAAGAGCGGGTAGTCCCTTAGCTTAAGAAAGAGAGGGAAGGATTTATTGACAAATCACATAATTAAAAAATCATTGCTACTTCCCCTAAAAAGAAAAGCTTGTCCGTGGGGAAGGTAGAGAAAACAGAATCCTTGAAACAAGAAGAACACTTGGCAACCGACACCACTAATACAATCATACTAAACAATAAATACAAAAGAATATCATAAATTGCACTTTTCCTCCAGGAACATCATATCAACAAAACCCCCCGCAATAAATCAATCAAAACTCATATTCAGCAAAAATCAGTTCCTTAGTGGTTTTTCTAAATAATTTGGGGTGTCCAATAATCTTAATATCATTGTGATAAGGGGGCTTTGGCCTTAACGTTTTAAGTTGAAGTTTACAGTCTGAACTAAATTTGATTCAAAGCTGAAATTTAGAGCCTAGCAAAAATGAGTTTAGTAATCTTAAAGGTTCGAAAGATTGTTTGTTTGTATTTTCTGATATATTCATTTCTATTTTTGTAGGTTCTTTTTTTTATTATACTTTTTCTTCTTTTCTTTGTCATACTCTTTTTGGAATCGGTAATATGAATTGGCATGAATAGTATCCAACTGGGCGGTTTTTGAAGTATTTATCCTGCTTTAGCGCAACTTGTTGTCATATCGACTTTTATTAATGTTAACAGAATTATTTGAATTCGAAAGCTTGAAAAAAAGTAAGCTTCCCAGAAATTATCGGCTTAAGCTATATTTCCGTCCAAAGTAAAGAGAAAACAAAATATCAAGTAGGGGGCCCGTGAATTTCCGTGGATTGACACCAATGTTCATGAATTGACGCCACTGGTGGAAGGCCAATAAATTTTATATTATATATTAGAATACATATTATTCCTTGGAGGTAATATATATATGTAATATATAATATACGTTTATAATATTAAATATAATATATGTAATATATGTATAATAACATATATCATTTCTTTTCAGTTTTTCTTGGAGGTGTATTTGATAATAGTTTACACCAATAATAGGAATCTTTTTTGTATGTTGACACGTTTTATATGAACTTATTTATCCTTGGAATGCTAAGAACACTAGGTGCTACCCACAAGACGTCTGTTTGCAAGGAAAAAGTCCTTTCCAAGAGAAATGGTTCGGTAAAATTTCCACTCAGTTTGCTTTAGTCTCTTTTAGTCCAAAAGTTGGAAGAATCTGAGAAGCCGGATAAACTTCAAAGGAAGAGGGTTTGGAATGGAATCATAATCAATCCTTCAACTTCTTAAGTGTTTTTGCTGTCTTCACACCTTTCCCTCGTATCTCATAAATCTCCATGTTTTTACCAGATGGAAGAATGGAATGCCAAGATATTCAGCTTTTTTTAACACTAATCTTGGCGAGGCGAAGGAATTTTTCAGTCTTTACAAAAATAATTATAAATACAAATAATTACATACATTAAGCGGCTTAAAACCCTTCCTCCGTACAAATGCCTACTATAATAAGTTGCGAAAACACTTTTTTTTGCGTTGTCAGCAAAAATACACTTTTTTGATATTTTAGATGAAAATAAAAGTTTTAAAAAAGATATCCACCCCCTAGATTTTGAAAAATAAATTTTCGTGAATTAGTGACACTACGTCGAACGACCCATGACAAAATAAAAAAGCCGAAGTACATACTCTTTTTGTGAGGATTAGAGAATTCTTTTACACCACTTTCTCTAATTCAAAATCCCAAGTCCCTTTAGCCCCCTCCCTCCCCACACCAAAACAGACTTCCCTGAGAGTTTAAACTCGATCCCCGCCATGAGACAAAGAAAAGCAAATTTACAAAATCAGACACGAAATCCGTTACCTCTTAGAGAACCCTAGCGACTGTATGCAATTTCTATAATGGGAAATACTCGCTTGCCTTCAGGCATAAAAAAAGTATGCTCTCTTGGGAGCTTCCCAAAAACTGCTGAATCTGATTGTAAAAACACCCTGGTGAAATACTTGCTTCAGATCCCCGCTGCATAACATCACGTGATTGTGTTCAAGTATGTGATCGCCTGGCTCTTGCAGGCACTCATTAATTACACCCAAGTAGAGGCACGTAGAGCTGAACTTACTTGGCAGGGAATGGCCAAGAACCAAAATACAGGTCCAAATAAGGTTCTCCTTCAGACCCAATTTGGGTGTCTTTTAGGTGGATGTGTGATGATTGTATCTTCGCTTGACACGGGTATGTGGGGGGGGGGCGATCCTGGATATACCAATGCTTGGTATGTCGGGGAAATGAAATTAACTAATAGTTACGTATATCATCAACAATGCACGACTGATATAAATACTGACAAGACATTGCAGCGATACATAAAAAAAAAGGCCACAGCAAACAAAAAAGTAATACTAAATGAGACCTGCACTTCTTGGTTTTCAAAATGGGTTTTATTGTTGTATGACGGTAGTAAAAAGCCTTAAGTGTGGGTCCACTTAAAAGAAAAAAGGCGACAAAGGCCGTTCTTTACTCGCGTTTGACCAGAACGGGCAAATGTAACAACCTTTGCTCTCAAGGATGGTTTATAAGATATGATAAAACACATTGTATGCCAAATACAAGATAATCCGTAGAAGGCTATCCAACTACGCAGACATTTCACTTGCAAACAGAAGGAACAGTTCTAGGTGCACTCGCACCAACAAAACTTAAAAACCATTCTTAATGCTAGAAGCTTATCAGTTCTCTAAAAAAAAATCTATGTTACATAAATAAACCAAAAACTTCTGAAAAGCTGAAAATTCGATCAATCAAATTTTGAAATATTTTCATTGCAGCTGTGTTAGTTTCAGGTGGCTTGGGGCTGCAGTGGGTTGTAAGTAGTAGTATCAAACATTTCGTGGTAACGAACTGTAAAAGGAACGACCCGCCTCAATAGTAACCGAAACTTAAAATAACGGGATGTTGATACCAATAGATACATCAAAAGAATCGGATTTTATGCTGATTTCAAATATACAGGTTTCATCAAGTTTAGTCTTACCCAGCGAAAGTTACGAGCTTGAAAAAATTCGCCTTATTTACAAAAAAGGGGGAAACAACCCCTAAAAGTCATAGAATCTTAATGAGAATCACAACATTAGATTCAACATATCAGAGAACCCTACTGTAGAGGTTTCAAGCTCCTATATACAAAAATGAGGAATTTTGTGTTTTTTGCCAGAAAAAAGATCACGGATGCGTGTTCATTTATTTATTTATATTTATTTCCCAAGGGTGATCGTATCGACCAATTGAACCTAAAATATCGCGAGAGGGCTTATTCAAACGAAAATTAGAAGTCTAGTGCCCTTTTTAAATCACCAAAAAACTGGAGGGCAACTAGGCTCCGTTCCACGCTCATTTTTCCCCAAAGTCACCCGACCAAATTTTGCATAGTCGATAAATATAAAAACTATGTCTTTGAAGATGACTTAAATCCCCCAGAGTCCCGGTGGAAGGGCTGCAATTTATGAACTTTGCCCATTGTTTAGTATTGGGTATTGGAAAATATACAGACATTTTCAGGGGATTTTTCCGGTGGGGAGATGTCGGGAGGAGGGGCTTACGTGGGAGGATATTTCCATGGAGGAAGTTTTTATGGGGGAGGAACGTTTCTACGAAGGGGCGCCGGATTTCCCAGGATTATTTAAAAAAACTGATCAGATGTTAGATAAAAAAAAAACAAGTTTTTTTCAACTGAAAGAAAATAGAAACACTAAAAACTTATAACGAACAGAAATTATTACGTATATAAGGGGGTTCACATCCCTAGTTAATACCTGGCTCTTTACGCTAATGTATTTTAGTTATTTCAAAAGAGCTATTTATTCTAACTAAACGGCCTTTATGATTCAGAGATCATTCTTAAGGAATTGGAACACAATTCGAACTTTAGCGTAAAGACCGAGGTATTGACTAGGGGGCGAACCCCCTTATATACGTACTAATTTCTGTACGTTTTAAGTTTTAATGTTACTCCTTATTTTCAGTTAAAAAAAACTTGTTTTTTTTTAAATATCTAATTTACAGACAAAGAGCTAATATTGAATTGCAGATGTTTTTGCAGTTTTATAACTCAAAGTAATGTGGGGTGGGGGGGGGGGTAGCGTTCATTTTGATGCATCGGTGATATTTGTACATTTGCAGTGTACGTCTTTCCCGTAATTTTTCTAAACTGTATATTTTTCTAAACTCATTGAACTGATAGATATCTGAACTCTAAAGAAATTCCTTTTATAGGAAAACCCTTGTTAGTATGCATAAACATGCCAAAAGCGTACCCCCAGATAACTCAGTAGGTGAGGCAAGCGACTTTTAATCTGAACAGGGGTTCCGAATTCAATGCTAGGTGTTTTTGTTGTTAATAGAAAGAAAAAAAAATCGATAGAAGGGAGGGAAGCCAACTTGTTCTAAGCAAGACACATGTAAAAATATTTTCCATATTTTCGAAAGATTCGTCTGTTTAGAATATTTTAAACCCTTTCTAAATAAAAACCCTTCTGTCCATTCCTTTTAATCGGTTTAATAGCATAGATGAAAGGGAGAAAATAGGGAAAGGCAAGAAGGATGAATAGAAAGACAGTGTCATACACAGAATTTAGCAGAGCATGATCAAAAACAACATGGTTCATGTAACCGGAAACGTCAGTTTTAATATTCCTCTTTGGAGGTCCATGCGGCAGGGATTTTCTACGTAAAATAAATTATATACTCCCATATTTTCTTATTTTCTATACAATTCTTAAGTTTAGAGATATATACACTTATGCCCCCCACTAATATGGTAAAATCCCTAATAGTAATATACTAATTAATACTTATTAGTACAGTATAGTACAGTATGGGTAATGTATGTAAGGGGAAGTTTTATGCCTCTTGGAGAACGTAGGAAATATTTAGGGAGAAATAGATTGAAGGATGGTCCTTACAGTTGCCCTATGTGTGGAGAGATGGAGTCTTTGCAACATTTTTTAGGGGATTGTAATGAGTTGAGGGATTTGCGCTTGGAAATATTTTGTAGGGAGGTTGGGGGGAGAGATTGGATTTCGGAAATTTTGAGAAGTAGGTGTTACTTAACTCTAAATAATATTGGAAAGTTCGTCCGGATAGGTATGAGGTATCGTGATGTTTTCTTAAATAATTAGTTTAATGTCTTTTTAGTCTATGTTTGTTGTTGTATTTTTTTCACTTGTTTTGTGTATGTCACCCTGGCCCAATTGGGCTTTTCGTGTGAATAAATCTATCTATCTATCTATAGTAAAGTGCTATACTTGTTAGTATAGTACTAAAGCCCCTCATCTAGAATTTTACCCTTAAAATTATCGACTCCACTAATAATATATTAAACAATATCCCACTATATTAATTAATAATAATATTATTATGATATATAATTTATTAATGTAATATTATTCAATAATAATACATCAAACCTATATATAACAATAGTAATATACTAATGTAGTAAACTCCCTAATATAGTAGCAGTAAGGGTTCTTTAGTACTGCATCTGAGCAAGGGAGGATCCTTGGTCTGAAAGACCACTCCCTAAAAAAATCAACCCCAATAACGATCAAAACAGCGTGTAATGGTGTTAATATTATTTAGAACATTATCTTCATTAAAGCGATTTCAATTCAACTTTTATGGACGTCTGTAGAATGTAACATGTATACAAATGCACTTCTAGTACTACAAACATATATTACCAATGTTTTTCAAAATATCCCAAGATTTTCCACCATCTAAGTTACATATACGTGGGAAACTGGCCGGGTCTAGGAGATCTTGGCAAAAATTCCAAGGAGAAATCTACTCTGAAGAGGATTTGTAGGAGACATTTCTAAAGAGACCCCTGAACTATAGGAACGACCTTCTCCTCTCGTAATAGAACTAGGGACAAACCAATCAGAATTACGCTCTCAGTACAGTCACAATGAAAACGTATTTCAGGGGAAGGGGCGGTAAGTTTGTTGGGAAGGGGCTCTATGCCTAAACAATATAAAAATAATCAATTTGAAGTAGAATTACGGAAATCATGAGATTCGGTCGCCTAGTCCAAATCAAAAAAAAATTCTAAAAGAACAAATTTTGTAATCATTTTTGAATACATGTCTAAATTTATGCAGGAATTTATTTCCTTGGGAAAAGGTCCTTGAGTTCCTTCAGGAAAGATTCTCTTATATCATCCTTTAAGCTAATTCACTTTACGACCTAACTTTTTCCAGTTTTGATTAAATGACAATTATGTCTGGTCAATAATTTAAGGATAAATTCTAGATGATGGGTTTTCTCTATCTTGGAAAGTAGGTGAGTCAGGTAAATGAATCTTTCAGGAATGGATCCATAGCCTCAATCTTCTAGGAGCGTATTTTGAAATACTTATGTTCTTCCCCCCAATGGAAACTGACCTCCAACGATCTTTTACAATCTATCTGTTATTATAAAATTGAAACCTCAAGAAATATATTTAATTTTCTTGCAAATCTTATTTCTTAAATTTAGGAAGGAAAGCCTTGATATGGATTAGAATGAAACAATAGTAATTGTAATTTCAAAAACAAAAGCCGATAAAAAATTGACTAAAAACCCAAACTTAATTCAGATAGGTATAGAACCTATTATCTATACCATCTTCTATGCCAGTGGTTCTCAAACTTATTTAGACACTGTACCCCTTTTAGCCCGAAAACAGCTTTATGAACCCCTTCTCAGTTACCGGTACTAAATAAACCGGTACACATTTGAGTCTGTTTTGGCATGTCATTTTGTATTTTATTCTTCCTTTTTATTATTATTATTCCCGTGTATATTTTAGTGTTTAATTAGCAATGCTATGACAAGTTCTCCACCTTTGACTTATGGTCGGCAAAAAACTTTGCGTGCCCTCAAGGGGTAAGCATACCACAGTTTGAGAACCAGTGTTCTAATCCATAGAAATAAGGAAATAATGAAGCTAGTACCTTGAAAACTCCTTCCCGGGGTATGTACAAGACCCCATATTCATTCCTGGAAGTTTAATTCACCCAACTTATGTACTTACCAATATACCAAGCAGCTAATCAACTAGAATTTACTATTTTCTGTTGCTACATTGATCGACATATAACAATTCACCACTATCAGTAATTTAGCACAGAAAAAATATACAGAGAAACTCAGTTGAAAATGGGTAAAATGAATAAAAAATTATTTAGGTAGAAAATAAGAAACTCCGACAGCCAAAAGGTTCAAATTCTTGTCTGTATATTCGTCCCTTTAATGGTCTTTTATAGGTAAATATTTAGGCGACATACTAGCTATTCCCACCAAGAGGTAGCCTGTCTAAATATAGCCTACAATTAATCGTTGTCAGTCACGGGTGATATTAACATATCAGCTCCCTTCTAAGCGAAGTAGTTAAAATGGATAATGACAAAAAATAAAAATCAAAGCACAAGATATTCTTCCTAATACATATTCATAGATCATACTGTTGGCTTTAAAAAACTTTGAGCAGATAGTTCCTTACAACAAATTTACATCAAATATTTACAACAAATTAACTGTTTTCATTCGAAAAAAGTTATATCAAGAACTCATTTTTGGCACTAATTTTATTTTTATTTGGCTAATTTCTAAAAAAATATTTGGCTAATTTTTAAAAATCATTTTAAATTATTTGGCTTAATTCTAATTTTATTTGACCAAGTTTATTTTTGGCACTTATTTTTGGAACTAATTTTTGGCAGGGGGGGGGGAAATAGTTTCTGAAATGGGAAAATTGCAAAAGATATGGTGAAACACATAGTTGGTCCTCAAATTATACGAAAACAAGGACCCAAAGCCCCTCTCCCCAATAAGCGTGCCAAAATCCCGAAAATTATTTTGTTTAACCGTGTCAATTTAGGCTCAAATTTCTTGAGCACATAACACTGCCGTTTGGAAGTCAAGGAAAGTAAGTATTTTCCATAATTTGACACCCTGAGAAGAAAAAGAATGAAACGATTGGAGCCGTCACCAAGAAAATCCTAAAATTGGGACATTTTACTTTCCTTTTTCTTTTTCTTCAGGAAATCAAAGCACTAGTCAGTCAGCTCAGTCACAAGAAAAAAGGCTAATAATATAAACATAACAATTGACAGTTACATTTTTACGCTTTTTTGTAATGATGCTCATGAAAAAAAAAATGTACAATAGGATGATGTTCATATTTTTAGACTCTGTAATTTAAATGTTACTTTGACATTACACTTCAATTTATGTACTATCTATGCCCTATATAATTAACAAAAAGAAAATATTGGTTATTTTTCAAGAAATCAAACTTTTTCTGTTATTTTTTTTTAACATTCAAAAGTGAGCTACACATAAGACATTTTTAGAAATCTAGATTTTTAAAGACCTTTTTTTAAAGATATATATTTTTTTCCTTGTTTTTTTTCTAGATATTTTTTTTAAAAGGAGCCCTTCTCTCGTAAAGCGTTAAAGGATTACGCCAACCAATAGGATACGCCATTTATTGAGAAGACTATCTAATCTTAACAATGTTCTAGTTTATTTAGTTTTGTTCTTTGTGGAGGATGGCCTTTAGGGAAAGTGGTGGAAACAGAAACAACGAACAAGCCAGCTTTAAGAATTTGTTTCTCCTAAAAAAATAAAAAATAAAAAAAGGGAACATTAAGCAAGGAGAAAAATAGGTTAGAAACAGGCTACTTTCTATTCCGTTTGGCACAAGATCCAAAGGAAGTTTGCATCATTTAACCTGAAACTTTTCCATTCCTAAAGTACGAAATTACAAGATTTAGATCCTAAGCCCCTGGCTAGTTGCTATTTACGACACCCGTAAAATTTGCAATTCCAAGATGGCGGCTCTTCGATTGGATGATTATGGCGTCAATGGAATCAGTAAATAGGGTGTTTATTTTTACGCATTGCAATTAATCACTGAAACATTAGATTTCTCCCTTTGTCAAATATTCGACGAAGATATACACATTCTAATTTTGATAATAACATTATCGCAAGAAAAATAAAATTCTGATGGTGAACACAAGGGGGCGTTGTGTTCACCATCATGGTGCCAGCATGGATGCCAGGCTCTTCCCCCCTTGAAATTCGAATTTTTGGGCACTCCTTGAAACTGATGAAACATTTCAGTAGAGTATTTCTACTGATGACGGTCGCTGTGTATGTGATCGAAATATCTAGACTTTGTATCTGTCTTCACTTTCTAAAAAAAATGGATGTATCCCAATTTGAACATTTATTTGTTTGTCATAGAAAGACAGTGGTCTGAGAAAAGAATACATAATTTAAGGTGTTAGGCTACGTCGAAAATGCATTGACTCTGAACGCTTCTTTTTAGTTGATTTCAGTCTATGAAATAAAAACAAATTAAATCTTTGAAAGAGGTTTAAGCATTTAATTTAGGTCTATTAATAGTTATGGTTGAACATGGTTACCTTTGGAACACAAAGTATACCCTAACTGTAAAGAAATGAAGGTAGTACATGTTAAGAAAGCCAAGCTATTCTTACAGAAGCAGTTTCGTGACTAAACCCACGCAAACACAAATCCCCAAAAGCTGTGTCAATTAAAAACGTAATTCATATCCAAGTGTACGAAGAACATAGGTTTACGCAATATAGCCGTTACGCTAGCTAGCGTCATTTCATTAATTCCCGGCGCTAAACTGTTTTTTTAATTTTTTTTTCTGACTGTTGCAAAATACTCAAAGTATTGAGTATTTTAGCAGCGTATGTTGTATTTTTGAATATAATGAAGTTTCAGGTTTCAAAAAGCTTTTAGATTTTGACTCTTTTCCAATGAATTACCAACAATTTTCAAATATAATGATATCAAACATAATAATAAAAATCAATATATCATTAAATATTTGCGATTATGTTAAATATAACACACAAAACATCTGCCTATATCATTCCAAAGATATAATGATATTAAAATATAGCCTAATGATATTGCATGTGTTTGTTGTTGTTTCAATGTGCTACGCCAATTCTTACTTTGCTTTTTCTTTTGCAAAATTTACAAAATTTTGTAATCTTACTCTTTGGCAAAAATTAGACCTTTTTCTTTGTCCCTCATCGCAAGGATAGGGAAATATATTTTTATATTATAATTTTTATCATTTACCACATAATTCAAATGTTCTTTACTAATGCAACCTCGAGATAAAAATGCCTCAGAATTGTCTTGGCCTCATTATGAAGTTCTTTATGATTTCAGAAAAAGGGATGTCAAAAATACAATTTTTTAAATTTTGTAAAATTTGGATGGCTGTATTTGCTTATTCATCGTATGGATGGTACGATATTGTCTTCTTATAAATAATTAAATAAAAAAAACGAGTTTTTTTAACTGAAAGTAAGAAGCGTCATTAAAACTTAAAACGCACAGAAATTACTTCGTATATGAAAGAGGCTGCTTCCTCATCAACGCCCCGCTCTTTACGCTAAAGTTTGACTCTTTCTCTCAATTCTTCTTTTTAAAACAGTAAAAAACTTTAGCGTAAAGAGCGGGGCGTTGATGAGGAAGCAGCCTCTTTCATATACGAAGTAATTTCTGTGCGTTTTAAGTTTTAATGTCGCTCCTTACTTTCAGTTAAAAAAACTCGTTTTTTTTATTTAATTTCTGAACGTTTTTGAATCAATGCATGTTTTGATTTTGGTTCTCCGCAGAGGAATAATCAAAACGAAATTTGCATTTTTTTTTTTTTTTTTTGGGGGGGGGGGGGGGCTAAATGGCTTTCTCATAATTTTGATCGAATGATTTTGAGAAAAAAAGAGCGGGGGCGAAGCCTAGTTGCCCTCCGATTTTTTGATTAATTAAAAAGGCAACTAGAACTTTTAATTTTTTACGAATCTTTTTATTGGTAAAAGATTTACGTAACTTATAAATTAGCTTACGTAAAGAACTTTTGTATTCTCATCTTCTTATTACATATATGAGGGGATTCGCCCCATCGTCAGTACCTCGCTCTTTACACTAAAGCTTAAATTTTATCCCAATTCATTAAGAATGACCCCTGAATCACAAAAGCCGTAGAATAAATAGTTGAAATTACTAAAAATACTTTAGCGTAAAGAGCTAGGTATCATAAGGAGGTGAGCCCCTTATATGGGTAATAATTTCTGTTTGTTTTAAGTTTTATTGCTGTTCCTTACTTCCAGCTGAAAAAGCTTTTTCACATTTATTTTTTTTTTTTTTAAATAATGCTAGTAAATCCTGCTCTCCCTTCATGGAAGTTTTCTTTTCCCATGACAAATTCTCGATGGAAAGTTCCCCCAGCATATCCCCCTCTTCTCAACCCCTCCCCCCAACCAAAAAAATCCTCCTGAAAACGCCTGTATACTTCCCAATAACCATTACTATATGTAAGCACAGGTCAAAGTTTGTAACTTGTTGCCCCTCCCACGGGGACTGTGGGGGAGTAAGTCGTCCCCAAAGACATAGTTATAAGGTTTTTCGACTACGCTGAATAAAATGGCTATCTCAGAATTTTGATCCGTTGACTTTGGGAAAATAATTAGCGTGGGAGGGGGCCTAGGTGCCCTCCAATTTTTTTGGTCACTTAAAAAGGGCACTAGAACTTTTCATTTCCGTTAGAATGAGCCCTCTTGCAACATTCTAGGACAACTGGGTCGATACGATCACCCCTGGAAAAAAAAAAAAAAAAAAAAAAAAAAAAAAAAAACAAATAAACACGCATCCGTGATCTGCCTTCTGGCAAAAAATGCAAAATTCCACATTTTTGTAGATAGGAGCTCGAAACTTCTACAATAGGGTTCTCTGATACGCTGAATCTGATGGTGTGATTTTCGTTAAGATTCTATGACTTTTAGGGGGTGTTTCCCCCTATTTTCTAAAATAACGCACATTTTCTCAGGCTCGTAACTTTTGATGGGTAAGACTAAACTTGATGAAACTTATATATTTAAAACCAGCATTAAAATGCGATTCTTTTGATATAGCTATTGGTATCAAAATTCCATTTTTTAGAGTTTTTGTTACTATTGAGCCGGGTCGCTCCTTACTACAGTTCGTTACCACGAACTGTTTGAAAAGGGGAAAGTATCTTTCCACACTATCTCAATGTTATGTTCACAACCACTAAACTAATGTTAAATCACTTGCATCCCGCATGATCTGTCCCAAATGATTTCACCAACAGTTGACAAATACACGCCTAAAAATGCAGTTATGAATGGTTTAAAACAATCCCATTTTTGGAAAAATCCTTCTACCTCCTCCCCACATAATATATTTTTGCAACTATGGAGGCTACACTCGTAGTAATTGCTTTAATCAAATAATGCGACTATTTATGCCTTTTGTACGTCAAGCTAAAGCGGGATCACATAGTCAACAAACCATGGGTTTTCAAGTTACTTAATATATTTTAGCACACGTTTCAAATCAAATATTATGCATATATTGAATATAAGAGCTTTTGGAGAGGATTCTCGGTATTCGTTTGGCTAAGCACTTAGCACTAAACACTTAACGTTGGGTCGCTAGATCAAAATGTGATATGTTACACAAATTAAACTTTACAAAAGGATGTAAAGGCTCGAAAACAAATTTTTGTGAGTTTAACTGGTGGCAATTAGTAGTTGTCTGTAAAAGGTTTTTAAGGCTTCCAAGAAACTGTAAAAACAATTTTAATGTGAAAAACTTCGATTTGCAATCATTTTAGGAATAATCTTAATTGGGTTTAATTATCAAAAAGATATATACATTAATAACAATGCCCTGAAGCTATAGCCTGTAAGGATTCAAACAAAATACGAACGAAAATAATTCAATTGAAACAAAGACAAGAGAAGGGGGTAAAAGGAGCTTGACTTAGCCTACTCGGCCGCAGAAACAAAGACTAAATACAAAAAATGAAATCTTCGCACAAAGACTCTGGAAGTTATCCTTCCTAAAAAATTCCTGTTTGAGAAAAAAATGATACACCACATTTTGGAAAAAGAAATCTGGAAACTTCTAAGTGTTCAAATAGAACAAGTGAAAATGAATCTGGCCAATCGATAGAACTTATTTGTTGTTGTTTTTTTTTTTAAATTAAAGACGATGCCTAACGTATTAACTAATACTGCTATGGTAAGCAAAAACAGCGCGAAATTATTAACAAATAAAACAATCCTTGGACTTAAATCTTTTTTATTTTAGTGTACCAGATGATCAGTAGATGCACATTGAAATCAGCAATAAATATTTTTATATAATTTTTTCAATGGTTGACTCGGTTAAATTGGTCTCTAAATAATTCGATTAATAACAAATGATCAAATAAGGTGGAAAACGCTCAGTGGTATAACATTTGTCAAGCTTTGAGCAATGGGCCCACAAGGGACGTATTTGAGCCGTTTAGATGCTTTTTGAGGTGACTGTACATTCTTCGAAACATTATTTTTAGAAAATCGTTCATTCGGTGCATTTTCTCTAGAAAAACGGCGCTTTCGGCGCATTTTCGCTTTTGTGGCGGCACATATTTAAAACACGCATCTGGTAACACTGGATCACTACTTCATTGAGAAAACAGCACTTTCGTGCAAATACCAATAGAAAACAGTCATATAAGGGCTTAGGGGGGCCATTTAAGGTAAGATCTCAAGGAAGTATCCACCTTTTATTAGAAACCGAATCTCTTGAAATAACGCATATGCATGTTAAACCGCATAACCTCTATTTTTTATACGATTAGGTACCTAGCTTTTTTTCATGGCAGGGCGCGTTCTATGGTAGTATCTGCTATCGGGTTGGACATAGGTCTTGCTTGCTAATAGGCATAATCTACTGGAATAAATTCGACACAGCGAAAAGAGAAACACTTCTGACGGCCTTCCAAGCAATTAATCGAAAATTAGCACATAATAGATGGAAGGAAAGTCGAAAATTTTGTTTGAAATAATTGTAGTTAGACTCCAGAAAACGGCGGCATCTTGTAAAATAAGGGACATATTGTTTTTTAATGTTATTTCGTATATTTTAAAACTCCAATTAATTTTGCACTGACTAACCTTCCTTAAAAATGATTATTTTTTTTTTTAACTGTTCTTGAAAACTTTCTTAAAACTTGTTTAGAAAACATCCATCTTTAAACTCTAGGAGTTTGTAGTAGCACTGCAGGGTAGGGTGGACAGCCGAAGGTGATTCTATATTAAATGACCTAACAAGATACCATAAAGATTTCCCAGCTGACCTAAGATATGATGAATGACAATGATCCATCGAGTCAGAAATGGCATTCCAAAATAAAAAAAAAAGGTTAAGAAAAAAAATCCAGGCAAATACATATAAAATTGGTACATATCTCTTATACCCACCACAGTCGAGTTATTGTCTTACAAAACCGTTTTTTCTCTGTATTTGTACTCGGTGATAATCAGCTTAGCGTTAAAGAGCGTATAGGCTATACACTATAATATAGGCACATTTTAATTTAACATTTTAGTTTGGTTAGAATAGAAACCATTTAATATAATGCGTTCGGGGGGGGGGGGCCTTGTTTCCATAATTCTCTGTTGTAGTTTCCATAATTTTTTTACTATAGTATTTTATTTTCATCAATTCTTACGTGTATTTCATTAGGATTAATCTAACTTCACTTCTTGAGTGTGGTTGGTATAAGAGATAAGTACCAAAATTACAAATTGCGGTGGCAAATAACAGCAGATATTGGTGGTGTGAATAGAGACAAATAAAAAAGAGGTTTCTCCGGCGTCATCAGTCGAAATAGCCGGATCAATGATCTTTAAAGGCACATGTAATTCATAACGGTAAAAAAAAGAAAAAAATACATTGCTTGAAATTTGAATGGCTGACCGTCCTAAATCGTAACATATTCCCTAGAAAAACAACTTGTGAGCAATTGTAGTTTGAAGTTATAAGGTTGAAAGGAAAATGATTTACCATGCATGGTACATCGGTACCATACATGGTACAATGATGTACCATCATGGTACATCTAACTCGCCTGTTTTTGCAGGAAATGTATTCTGATTTTTAATGGTCAATAGTATGGCTGATGTAATCCATCACAGTGGCTAAAAACATATGAGTCAGTCTTTCGATCAAAACTCTGTCCTTGTATTCTGCTGACAAAGAATGCAGCAAAACAAGTATTGAGAAGCATCAACATGCCTCCAGGCATGGCATACGACCTTGCGGGTAGCAGTCCAACTTCTGAGATATATATAAAGACAAGTAAAATAGCTGCGAATTACAAATTGAAGATCTTCAAAGGTGTGGCAAGGCAATATCAGCTTCAACAGGTGTAACTTCAATTTAACTGAATCGATCATTCAAAAAAACTTATCGAAGTCAAATAAGTTAGGTGCTTATTAGCCAGAAACTGCATTATGTAAAGGAACTATTCGGATAGAATTAATTTGCCAAGGACGAATATATATAAGTAGGATCAATGACCAGATTAATAAGCCTATATTGAAGAAAAGTCAGAACTAGGAATAAAGCCCAAATACAGCCTTAGAAGGAGATCGAAATAAAAGGTAAAGACAAGGAAGGTGTTGTGAATATCAACTAGAAACGATAATATGATCTGTAACTTTATCGAGAATACCTTTGAAAAAATGAGTAATTGGGTTAGAAAACCTTCAGATTAGTCAAGGGATAAAAAAGAACTAGGTCATTTCGTATACAATGGAGGTAAGAAGAGCTGAAGACCAAGAGCCGGTCCTCAGCCTATACCTGAAGACTGAACTAGACATACCAAGACTGGCATTTATTATGAACATATTCATTTCAGGAATAGGGCACTAAAGTGTATAACAGTCCGAATTATTGGGTATAAACGAATTCCTTTTTAAAAAACAAAAACGTGTAAAAGTTAAATTGGGAAAATATATTTATTTTAATTTTAACTAGGGATTGCATCTAGAGTAAAGCAGCGGGAGCACGGACAATAAGAAAGAACCCTTCCTTGGCAAGTCTTGGGAAGTTCCGCTGCCTTTTATGAGAACAAAAATACGAGGGGTTGCCAACTCCCTGTCACCTAATGTACATCTGCAAACGCCTCTTGTGCATCACTGTTCAGCCATGGTTGACACGCACCATCTGGTGTACCTGATTTCTGAGTGGGTAGCCCCTTGCAAAAATGCTTAGAAATTAACCCAAAAATTATATTCCTATAAACTCCACTGGCCCATCCCAAAATATTTTCTGGCATATATTTTACTTTCGTCAAAAAAGAAATTTTACCTTGTGTTGCCCTATCTTGTGACATAGGTTTGCCAAGTGGCGTCGAACTGAATTGCAACGAAAAACTCAGTTGGACACGATTACCTTATCATGTCCAGCACGTTTTGATCTATAAATAGCAGTCCACTTAAATCTTCTTTTTTTTGACAAATCATGGGCACAAACCTAGCGAGTTTAATGAATTACAGCTGTTGCCACGCCACAACATCACTGCGAGACAGGCGAATTAAACAATAAGAAGGGAAGAATGAAAGAAAACCATTGAGCCAAGCAGGATGCAACAATTAATTACCCCAAAACAGAGAAGAGGACAAACCTGGCATCTGGCACGTGGCAAGATCATTTAACGAAAGGAAATGGCCAAAGAACATCCCCTAAACAAGCATTTTTCAAAGGTCTATAGACATCGTCTACTAATTAAGAGCAAAAATCAATTTAAGAACATAAACGTCAATTAGAAGAGGATATATGGACGTTACATGAGTGGAGCATTGGTCCTCGCTCGATCAGGGACAAAGCAACAACTTAAGCTTATACAAAAAGTTTCAACATAAATAAAACAGTGCGATGCATCGCAGTCGTCACTCAGCCTATACACCTTCATATGTCCAAAAATACGGAAGGACGGTGAAAGATGATTCAAACGAATGATACACAAAAAGTACAATTATTTCCCGAACAATTACTAGTTGCCACTCCTGGTATTTCCCGAATAATTACTAGTTGCCACTCCTGGTATTTCCCGAACAATTACTAGTTGCCACTCCTGGTAAAAAAAAAATCAAAAATCCTCACTTCATTCTTACCAACATAACTTTATTATATGTTCCCTTATTTGCTCTTTTGACTTGATTCAGGTCAGGACATATAAAGAATTAATCTTATTGAAGGGAGACAGGCTTGGATCCTGGAGTAGTCTGAGGGACACATGCTCTCCTAAAAGATCGAAGATTGCACCAATTACAGAGGAGGGGCAAACAAACTGATGAGGGAGCCCAAGTCTCGTTGGTGCCACACCAAACATTACTTCTCTATACGACCTGGTGGCAGCACCAGCAAAATTTGGGTTCCCCCATCGGTATTTTCACCCCTATACCTTGTGAAACTTTCGATCTCCTTGAGGAACACGTGCCTGAAAACCACCCCTTGGACCCGTCCCAGATTCAAGTAGGATTTGGCAAGATTTCACAGAAAAAATTTAAGGATAAACATTGCCCAAAAAGGGCCAAGGCAAAACAACACAGATCGAATTCGTAGACGATATGGGTGTCCTTTTTTACCACAAAAAATTGCCGCCAATCAGATTCTCGCTTCGATTGTAAAATCCTAAATCCTACTTCAGTAGATGGTTGAGAATTTAACAGCGGCGCCAATTCACAAAATCTAGAGAAAGGAGCAAAATGCATTTTTCAATATCCAGTGGTGGCAAATTATTTTTTTTTTTCAATCACAATACCAAAAAAAGTTTTTTTCAATGTTTTTTATTTTCCAAAATCTAGGGAAAGGGTGAAATCTTGGGGGAGCCCCCTCCTAATTGACACCCTTGGGATTCCGAATTGTCAGATGGTAGGAAAAACTCAAAAGCTTACAACCTGTATATATTTTCTGTTGCTCTAAAAGACAAGGGCGACACACTTGCTACTTGTCCCTGTAAAAAAAAAGCAACAGAAATGTCGATTCGACGCCCTATGCGCCAGCAATGGCTATGAAGGATCTTTATCCTTTTTTACCTAAAAGATGGAAACATTGTTTTCCAAGAAATTATAAAGCCAATTTTTTTTTTTCATTTTTTGTATTTAATATTTGGTTTTAGTTTCTCGACAGGCCCAAGAACATCCGAGGTCTGATCTTTGTGGGCGGAGGGAGAGAATGTCAAGTGGAATTAGAAAAATCTGTAATATTCCAAATAAATATCCTTTATTTCCAAAAAAAAACATAAAAAATTTCTACCTTTTCAGCTTTTCAAGTATTATGCAAAATTCGATTTATTTACACCATCCGATTGCGGGGATTTTTCAATTTGGATTGTCAATACCAAACACCTTCCATCTTAGGCTAACGAGAAACAAATTGTTAAAAAAACTACTGACAAAAACAGTAATAAAAAAAGCCTAGAGGTTATATTAATAATTCAAAACGGCATATTTCATCTCAAACTTTAATCGTTTTTTTTTTTTTTTTTTTTTTTTTTATCTGGACTTTATTTTGTGGCGATATTTATCCTTCTGCTTCTGTAAAGTATCTACTTCAAATGAAGGCGATTTTTTAATAGCTGTTTCTAACATTTTTAACATATTATAGATCTTTACCATTAATACGTTTATAGTTTCTAACACAGTATGTTTTTAACACCGGTGATCAAGGGTCCAGGGGTGGTTCCAAAAAAAAATCCGACTCTGATTATTAATTAAGTTTAGTCTACAAATTCCAAGTGATTTGTTATGAAGTGGCAGATTTTTTGTGCAATGTATCTCCCTTCGCGCTTAATATATTCAGAATTTCTTCAGTTTTTTTACAACCCTTATTGTTATTTCCTCTACCATTGAAAAAGGGCCCAAGCAGGGGCTAGAAATATTCCACTTTTTAAAGAATCTATTTTGAATATATGGTTTTTTACTTTAATTATTTTTATACCGTCGCAGAGATGCTCTCGAAACCTCCAAAATTTCTCAATGTTAAAGAGTTTGTTTTAATTTGTTATTGCACTGTCTACAATAAAAAAAATTCCCGTCATGAAAAAAAATGTTTAAATTTTAAATTATTGAAATACAGTGCGGTCTCACAAATCATAAATTACAAAGTATGACAAAAATAGCAGGTTTTTAATCCTCCATTAAGTAATTTGATTTTTCCCACGTGCAGTTTTGGACTGCCACTGGCGGATCCAGGGAGGTGGAACTCTCCCCCCAAGATTTTCTGGCACCCTCTTTCCCTGTTTATTCACTCTTTTCAAGAAAAAATTGTCAATTTCGTCAATTATTGGCACCTTTGTCACACTGGGCCACCCCCAGATTTTGCTCTAGATCCACCCCTGTGACCTGCCTTGGGCTAACTGCTTTAAAGAATAAATAAATATTCAGAGAAGTTTCCCATAATTCCAAGAGAAGATCATGAAACAATGTAACAGACATTTAGATTCATCACTAGAAGACGTGGCCGACAATGCACAGACGGAATGTCATCCAGCTTTCACCAGCTTTTGGGGGAGGTTTAGAGGGTCTTTTGACATCTGCAATTTAGCGCAGATGTTCTCCAAATGTTCCCAAAACTTTTAAACTTCGACACAAAAAAGTTTCCATGCCAGCAGATGCTCAGATGAAAACCTTTTAACTCATGTAGACATTTTACGGATATGTATATATCGTTGGTTAACGAAAATCTTGACGGATGGGTTAGCATATGAGAGACACAGATGCTACCACTGTTATTATTTTAACTACAGTTAGACACGATACCCTTTTTTTTTTTTTTTTTTTTTTTTTTTTTTTTTTTTTTTTTTTTAGTAGAGTGGGAAATTTTACATGTTTTGTGTAAAGTTTCCTCTTTAAAATATGTGATTTTTGAGCCAGTCTAAAGCTGTAAATTGTTAAAAATAATCTAAACTTGCTTAAAAAAGGAAAAATTTTCACCTATTTTCATTCTATGAAAATACAAAGCGAATAAAACGTAATTCGGCAGACAACCATACAATAGCAAAAAAAACACGTCATAATCTTGCAATGGGAAAATAATGCTCAAGCGGCCCTTATCGTGGCAACGTTATTACAATTTTTATTCAGTTTATATTCAGTTTTTTTTCACCTTTTAACAACCCTTCAGTTTATGAGATCCTCCAGCTTTAAACACAGATTGAAACGAATACGGTCAATGAGCTGAACCATTGCCAGAATATAGGTATCGTAGGAACTACTTCAGGACAGTCGACTTTCATAGTTTATTGACGAAGTGCAAAACATGCAGCAACAACAAAACAAACAAAGAAGATGCAAACACAAACATATGAATTTTTAACGGGGGGGGGGGCAATTTAATTTACATGAATAAGAAGTAGTCTACTCAGAAATACAGGAAATTTTGATTTTGGAAAAAAAGCCTGGGCCCCGAGGACCTCTTTGCGAAATTTTTGTTGATATAGTCAGTGACGGAGAGCCTTGAAAATCTTTTCAATTTTACGTGGATTCAAGACGGTTGTCGTTTGAAAAAGTCGTTGGATCTCGTTTTGAAAAAGAAAATGTCCGAAAAGAGTTTTCATCAAGATGGAAAATCATTTTAACTGATTTGATGATGACTTCAACTGAGGCATTGACATATATGTGAAGACCTGAGCAATGATAAGTCTCCTTATAGCAGACAGAGCGAGCAATTAGGCCATGTATCAAGCAAGCCGGAAGTAAACTTTGAAGTTGGTACCACCTCAATTGTACTTGTGAAAATCAATTCACAGAGGAATAGGTTTGTGGTTACACAGGAAGGTATTACCAGCCTACTGACAAAAACCCACAACAAGACACCAGCAATTTATTTGGTAAATTACCAATTATTGCATTCTCAATGGCGGGTAAGTAGGACTTCGCCGTCAATGACCAAAGTATAAATACATTTTTCAGAGTTAGGCATTATAATAAAAAAAAAGAGAAGCGGATCAAATATTTGTAAATAAAACAATTCGTTGTCGTTTAGCATCTCCTCCTTAGTCTGGAATACTGAGGATAAGCGTCTCCGATCTTGTTAGCAGGACAAATGTAAATATTCCATGAGAGTAACCAATCTAGAAATCCTCCTTTTTTATTTTATATGATAAAAATAGCGTATACAACGTTCCTAACAAGCAGACATGTTATTAGGGAGACACCCAGGCTTCATCACCAACAATAGAAACAAATAGGAGAATGTGTATAAAAAAGACATATTTCCAAGAAATAAGGTAAAAAGTGGAGTTCGTGTCAAGTTTGGCCCTTCGCTAGGACAATTCCTTTCTCTTATTTTTCCGGAAGATGTTCCAGAGAAAGATCTCCTTCCTCCATGGAAACTCTTTTATGAGTCTTACTAATGACCAATAACTGTAAAACAAGTGAGTTTATTTGCTTTATGCCTTTTAGGTGTTCTTCAAATATTCGCTAACGAATATTATTTTTTCTTCTTTTTTGCAAAATAAAATATCGCTAATAAGTTCTTGGAAACACTAGTATTTCCAAAAGTACAACTTATAATCCAAGCATAAATGTAGGGGATCGGGGAGAGGGGTATGTGAGCCCGGGTCCCCAAAATCTGATGAATTTTACTTCCTATAATTTTCGCAAAAACTAGCGGTTTCTTGCTGTGTAGACGATTTTACTCATCTAAGAACACACGTTTATATGCCTGTTTAACCCCTATTCCCCCCCTAAGGCTTCAACCTTCCAAGCGATCATAGCACAAAATATTATACCACTTCATTCCTTGTTTGAACCCTTCATTTCACCTTAAACGAGACATTTTGGCGTGGAACTTTCTCATAGAGGGATTGTAAACTACACGAAAGGGAAACATTGGATGGATCAATACCTTTGCTGAAAAACTCATAAAAAATTATTCCCCAGACATATAAACTTAATTGTAGCGGATATCCCCATGACAACCGATGATCAAATAGTATTGTTTAAAGAAACCAGTCCAATTTGTCTGATTCATCTAAACCAAGTAAACTTGAAAAGTCAAGTAACTTGACTTCGAATCTTATTTTCATGGTTACGAAAAAAGAATTGAATCATCATACTGATAAAAGGCTAATTCTTCCCAATAAATTCACACAACCCTGACAATGGCGGAGCAAGTATATCCAGTACGGGCGCGCGCGGTTTCTTTCATGCTGGGGAGGGGGTTACACTTTTTCAACATCAAAACAGTTATAAGTATAAGAAAATTACAGGAAATAAGGCAAGAATTACTAAAGAATATAGAAAAATTAAAAGAAATAAGGCAAGAGTCTAAAAAATATATACTGGCTTAAGAATTCGCAATTTTATATAGGCTATATCTAAATATTCAAACCTGAAATGTCAATTGGCAAAGGTACATATAGGTCTGATAGTTGTAAATGTAAAAATATTAAATTTCTAGTCTTCGTCTTTCTTCGAATATTCGTTTACAAATGCTTTTTTTTTTTACAAAATAAAAATAATTTATTTATAAAAAAGTGAATTTTTAAGGCATAATTTTTCTATTTGTCCAGGAGGAATGAGAGACTGTGTACAAGCATTCGCTGTTTATTATGTGCAAAAGTCACAACAATATATACAGGGATTTTTGGCGATACTAATCTTTCCCCTATCAGGCACGTACGCAGCATTTTTGGGATTAAGGGGTAAATCACAACAAAAATATTTGATAGCTAGAATAAAGTGCCCAGAAATAGGCAATATTTAAGATTTTAGGGGGACAAGGCCTCCTGCGTGCGTCCCTACCCCCTATAATTTGCATAGCCTATAGGTAATTTTATATCTAACGTGTAGGTATAAAAGGATACCAAGCCGTATATAATTTCGTCTCTAATGAGGGTAGGGTCATTTCTATTGAGGCCACCTCTAAATTCTCATACTTAAAATTTTGCGTGCATTGCGAGATTAATTTTTTGCAACTTAGTATCCGGGGTTTATAGTCCACCAACTGATCAAATCATTTAAAAATTTAAACATCATATTCAAGTTTCCAGCTAACATCCAATAGAACAATCAACGGCTAATGATTCTCTTAACGGTATTTTCAAACTTACTATAATGTGTTTGAACTAGAATTTATCTTGTCAATGATGTGCTAGAAATTAACTAGAATTTTAGAGAACTGGGAAATAGTTCGTTCTCCCTGGATACTTTTCAAACGTAAACCATTAGTTTCCAATAGATTTCCTTCGTGTTCTATTTATACTGTTACATTCCATACCAATCTTGCATGGGACGGGATTTTGTTTCGGAGGTGGGGGACACAACTTCGAAACTGAAAAATTGGTGAATTATACATAAAAAAAATTATTGGGGAAAATGAAAAAAGAATACCATTCCTCCCCCCTACGTATGTACTTGATACCAACCACAAATACAATTCATAACATTTCAGATAATTTCCAAGGAAACGCGTGTTTCATAAAAAGATTCCAACGTGCAGTTTACATATCAGATTTAAAAATAAACAGTGTTAGGGCTTAATGAATCAGATAGAGGTACCTGCATAATTTAAGCATCAACAGAAACAGATCAGTATTTTACTAGTATTAAGTACTAAATAGTACCTTTATGGTACCAAATGGCTTATTTTTTAGTTTTTACTGTCATTTTCACTTGATTTGGGAAAATTGGCTCCAACATTGCCCCTCCCCCCAAGGATTTTGACGAAATAACGCCACTATGGCAGGGAACTATGCTTTCACTAGAGATTATCGTATTTCCAGCAAAAATTGACCTTTTCCGGCTCGTTTTTCCTAATTGATTTTTCTGCGTCTAGTTGAACTCGTAGGTTCTAAAAGTTCATTTTTTCTTTTAATACGAACTAATATAAAAGAGATTCACTGATTTAAGCAATTGCCTACCTTTGTTAATCTATCACTGACGATAATTCGTTCTTTTTTTATAAGAAAAGGAAGTCGTAGACCCCTCAAATACAAGGGCCTATGAAAAAATCTATCCGTCATTCCCACGGTGCTTCTTTTCTATGGGTGTGATATTAATCAAAGTTCCTTGCGGCCATTTATAAAAGGTGTTTAAAAATGAAGTAAAATTGATTTTGATAAGAAATTCCTTTTATAGCCTTCTTTTCAAAACATCAAGTGCCTTCTTGTTGGCCAAATTAGGGATCCGTATCTAATGAAAGGAAAACCGATGAAAAATTAGTTTTAAAAAAATTAAATCAAAGATCAGTTTTCCTTCTTAGTGTAAAAGTAGACTGACCCTGTGAATTCTGTAATCCGGAACCAATATACAATAAACCAAAATTTACTTAGAAATTAGAAGTGTGGAAGTTTAAATCCTGGGAGGGTGTAAAGAGGGAGGCCTTGAATGGATTAGAATGGAGGAGGATCGTGCGTAGCTGTGTTGGCCTCAGGCAGTTTGGTGCTGTAATGAGTTGCTAGTAGTAGTAGAATATAAAATAACACGAATCTAATCAGATTCGAATTCGTTTCCAAGAAGGCATTAGCCGATAAAATACAATGAATCATTGAATTGAAATGCAAAAACAAAATCAATACATCCCATAAATTGGGTAACGGGAGGATTAAAGAAAATTCAAACCCTAAGGTTACAAGTAACACGCTTGTTTATATTAAATTTGCTGTTTTCTTTTTCTTTTGGGGGGGGATCTAAAAGAAGGACAAATAACACGGACGATAAGAAATTCTAGGGAAATCTCGACAAACATCCGGATTTTAAGACTACAAGACTCCGAAGTCCCCTCTCCCCCTTTTATACCTCTATTGAGTGGTACAAAATGTTTCCGTGTTGAAAAAAAAAATAGTTGATATTTTTATATTATATTCAACCTAGAACCCTGGGCTCACTAGTGTACAAGAACCCTACCCCAGGCACTAAGCTGACATTGATAAAAATGCTTAGCCACTCATAAATTAGCGAATAACGACTGTTTTCATCACTGCTATCTGACAAGTGTGTATCTGTCGCAGAGAGATGAAAAGGCAAAAACAATCTACTGGACTAAATACTTATGTTTTATTAAGACCTAATTTGGGCTGTGAATCCTGAAAAATTCATTCATATAACATGACAACTTTCAAAAACTTTTGTCATTCACTTATTTGGTTAAATGGCTTGATTTGTCATCATATTGCGACATGTTCAGCTTAAATGGATAGCGTTTTTGTTTTACAGTTATGAGAGGGGAAATAAACAAGTTGTGAGGTTTTTTATTTGCTCTTCTGACAATTTACAACTATAGAGATACGACCTTTTGATACCTGACTGACTAAATTGTTTGTTAGATGGCTTTATAATATTTAGAAGTTTATCGGCCAAAATTTGGAACTGTCATTGATGTGTGTACAAATTTCTCACAATGTAAAATTTTCAAACTTCTGACAGAATAACAAGGCAATTTTTGTTGAGCTGTATTTAAAAGGGGGATTAACAGGGAAATCTATGTTCCACCCAAGGCCATATTCAAGGGGGTATAGGGGTTGACCCCTCACCCCCCCCCAAAAAAAAAACACTTGTCCGACTAGTACAACCGTAACAAAAATGGATATAAACAATTTTTTATACGTTTTGATCTTTTTTTATAGAGCCAACCCCCCCTCCAAAAATGTAATCCACCCCCACCCTAAGAAAAAATCCTGGATATGGCCCTAGTTTCATCACATTTCAATCCTCCTGACCTACATTATTTTGCTAATCGTCCCTTTGAGAAGAACTTAGCAAATGGTTTTTGGCAATTAACTCAGACGTATGAAAGTGTCAGGTACGATGTTAGGACGTAACTGCGACGATTTTGTTTAAAAAAAAACTCATGCAGAAAGACTGATAAATGTTTTCCAAGGATAAAATTCGTAAAATATCGAGTTTTCACAGAAAAGATTTTTCCATAATTCCTCCTCTTTCTCCAGCTTAAACTGCAAATTCACGCCGCTTCTTGTATAATTGTATGATGTATGATTAAAAATAATATGAAAATATTGAAAAACGGATAAATTTTAAATTTAAGATAATGAGAAAAATAGTTGTATCGATAATAAGCCAAAACATTGTGGCTTCGCATCCAGACATCTTTATCAATAGAAAAAAAGAACACTTCTGCTTTGTTGGACCTTTTTTTCCACTGTCTTATTTTTTTTTTTTTTAGGCTACTGTCTTTTTTTTTTTTTACTGTCTTTATTTTTAAACTGTCTTTTATTTTTTACTGTCTTTTATTTTTAAACTTTTGTATTTAAACTGTCTTTATTTTTTATTTTTTTACTGTCTTATTTTTTTTTCCACTGTCTTATTAAAAAACAACCATTCATTAATATTCTAATTTCGTTCTAAATATAAATAAGAAAGGTGGTAAAATCTAAGCAATTACTTAGAAATTGGTCAAAATTCTTTGAATACAACTTCTAGGGCGCAAAACTTTCTCTAAAAGTATGATTGCCAGGAAGTTAGTATCTTGCCCTACAGAATCTATACGTGTCATTTTAAATAAAATAAAAAGAAAACAAATTAACCTGAGTAGGAAAGTATATCCAAACCAGCAAAAAATATTGCCGCCTTTTAAATAATGCCCCAAGCTGAGAGAATGTTTATACGAAAAGAAGTGACTAGACTGGGAATTCAGCGCAGACGCTCTAGTTCCGCAATGCAGAACCGAAAGGTCATAAACTGGATAATTCAGTGTTACTAGGAACAGAAATACTTAAGCGAAAACAAAGTATGAAAAAGAAAGTAATTAAATTTAGGAAACGGAAATAAGGAGCAAAATGTGCTATTCGTACATTAAACAGGCATGGAGAAATGACTACCAAAATTTGTCATCAGAAACTTTTTTTCTTTCTTAAAGAGTGCCTTTAATCCCTTTATCACAGGCACGTACGCATAGATTTTCTCAGGGGAGGGGGCCAAATAATAAAAATAATGGTGATTTGAATAAGAATTTCCTAGAAACTCTGAATTTTTTTTGGATTTCATAGGTCATATCCCAAGCCCCCCCTCCTGTGTATGTACCTGAATTATAATAGATTTTGTACCTATATATTATACCGACCCCACTCAAAAAGTGACGTTACGTTAATCATAATGAATTATGCCAAAATGATTAATTAACAAAATTATGGAAACTACACCAAAGAATTATGGAAATCAGGCCACCTAAACGTAACCTATATATTAAAAACTTAATTATAATAAACCTATATCATAATTTTCCTCACTAAGACTAAACTAATTATAACCGATTGCACGCTGACAAACCGGTTCTACTCAGATCAAGAGCTTGAGTGGGGTCGCTATAATACATAAGTATATAGAATTTTTTAATAATACTCACGTAATAAACTAAATGAAAATGGACTGAACATTGGCTATAATTCAAAACGAAATAAAACACAAATTATATGCCACTCTGAACACAAATTCCACTAAAAAAAGAAAAAAAATTTGAAAAACAAGCTAAACCTCTGAATGAAATTTTGATGAAATGGGAATAAGGAAAAAACTTGAACATAGCGACGTAACTTCCTTAAATAGGTACAAAAAAGACCAGGAAAACATAGTATTGCAAAACGGTAAACCAGTCATCTCTGATAATGTTGCAAATGGTTATAAGACAAGAACAACACTTGCATAGGGAGGAATAACGAAAAATTTTAAAGACTCCCTTGGACCCTTTGGAATTATTCAGCAAATTGGGGGTCAAACAGTCGAAAATTAAAAGAGTATTTGGTACTCCTGTACAATCCAAACGCCACTCGAGAAGTTTGCTTAGTTGAATCAGCGAAAAACAGGTTTATAGCTGTCCGTATACGGAAACATTTAGCTTAGGGTCTCTGAAATAAACTACATTGTAGTTATTTTTTATTTGAATATTAAGAGTTGATATTTTTGTTAGGTTATGTTATGTTAGGCTAGGTTACTTTAGCAACCCCCCCCCCATCCAAATGTGCAAATATATAGCCACATTATATTAGTATAGAAACTAAAGTATTTGTATTTTAATCATATTTTGGTATATTTCATTATGATTAACCCAACTTCACTTCTCGTTTGTGTTCTGGATTGTACGGGAGTACCGAGCATTTTTATACATAAAAAAAAATCTGACGTCTTACCACAGAATGTCGTAATGGAGCAACCCGGAACTATTAGGGGATAAGTGTGTATCTGCGCGTAGGAAGGTTATTCTGCACATAAACTTTAATATTTCATAACGACATTCCTGGGGGGGGGGCATCCTTAAGGCCCCTGGAAACCATCATATGATAACCTTACTCACTGTAGAAACATCGGACGGATATGCATATATAGTAACAGGAATTACCATACATAATATGAGAATTTAATGTATTCACCCTAAATCTACTTTTAATCCAAGGAATGTTTGTTTTACAAAAAGAAAATTACATAAAAGACCATTTAAGGGATTATTTTCAAAAACTTGCATGAAACAACTCTTTCTTTTCAACTAATATGCTCATAAATAAGTTGTGAGCGGATTAAGGATAGAAATATTATTTCATGAGATTTTATAGTCCCTTCGTTTGGCTTTTATTAATCCAAATATCCAGATTGAGCTTTGTTACATATATAATCCATTCCAGATGTGAATGACTAATTAGAGCCATTACATAGAGAAAACTGTATTATTTCTATTCATTAATTAGAAAATTTTCCAACAGCCAGAGAATCTTACAGATCTAGGGGTAAGGCTACATCGAATGGTGCTTGACTCTTGGAGCGTGTGGTGAATCACGCACAGCGCATAGAAACAAGCTGCGATACAGAACAAGTGAAAGTACAGTACATTTTTTGACACAATAACACATTAAATATAAGTGCCAATCGTATGCATATTTTTATGACAGAAAAGTTAACAATCATGACAATAATTAAGTGCTTTTTTACCGTTTTCAATTATTTATTTCTTTAATTAAGAATTGAAACTTAGCTGGTAGAATTTTGGCTGAAGTACCTTCATAGATAAAACAGGATATCATTTTTTTTCTTCTTTTTTCTATACTGATAATATAAAGAATTTTAAGAGAGGTAGAAGAGCTTTTTCAGCTACTGTGGGATCCTAACCCTAAGACAGCTCTTGTCAACCAAAACTTGGCATCTGCACAAAAATGCACTTTTGAGTTAAGAATTGACTTCTCCTAATCTCGACACAGCAAATCTACTTGTGCAGTCAGAATTTTTGTATCTGATCTGCTTTCTAATATACAACCTAGCATTTGCAGGGATCAACTCGGGTTTCTAAACTTCAACAGAACAAAAAAATAGAACAAAACTATAACTCGAATTACAAAACCTAGTATCTATGTCCAGCTGAAAATAGTGGTAATGACAGAAAGAAAACAGACTTTAGATACATATTGACGAAACTCCGTCATATTATCTCTCTGTCCCATTCCAAAAAATAAAATAAATCAATGTTTTGAGATTTTCACAAAAACTTGAAAAAATGCAGATACTAGGTTTTGACAAAAGATAGCGGACGAGTCATCTTAAAAAAATATTTTGAAAAAAAGCAATTTTTTAGAGATGGTAGCTCTCTAACTAAAAAATTGAATAACAGAAAAATATTTTAATCGCTCACAAAAAAAGAAACAATCGATTCGATAAAAAAAAAAATCAAATACTAAAAAAAAATGATGAGATCAAATGTCACTGTTCATAGGTTTGTCGTTCAATTGCTTACTCAATCCGCCACAGTCAATGGCGATGGAACAATTTGGTCTTCGGGGTTAAAATCAACATTCTAACATTTGGTTAACCAATTATGTTTATTTTAGGCTAATAGCATTATTAGTTTTATGTTACCAATATATGAATCTGAAAAAAAGTGGGATGGGGGGGAAGAGGGTGAAATATTAAAGCAACCGTAATAATAGATGAAGTGTATGAAAGACATAGAGGCTCTGGGTACGGATGCGAGGGCTCAAAACTCCGTGTATGTACCTGTAAACATTTTTAAGATAAGAGATGTTCTTGTAATAATAGCCAAGTTTCTTCTCAAAATTTGTATATATCTTATCATAATTGGGCTGCTTTTACTACTTTACTCATCCCCTAAAAATCTAACATTTGCAATTGTATGTTTACATATTTCCTAAATTCACTTACCCTTAATGCAGATCAGAAACCAATAACATTACCCGTTGTATCTTATTATTGTTTAATTACCTTTAGACACCTCACTATAGAACTTACATTTTTTGAGGTTTTTTTTTTTTTACTTAGGGAATGAGGGAATCTTCTGTCATCCAAAAATAAAACCACATTTAAGGCCTTTTAAATTTTTCCATTATGGCAATTTTAACTGTTTCATATCTTCAAGCAACTAAATTAAACAACTGTTACTAATTGTAAAAACAAATTACAACCTCTCCTATTCCCAACAAAGTTTTACAAAATCGTCAAAAATCTACAAAGTTTATAAAAATCTTCTGCAAGCTATGAATAGACGTCCATTTTGAAAGGTATAACCTGAAAGCACTTTTTAAAACCAAAAGAATATTTTTCGATGGGGGACCAATGTATACGGCATCTTTTCTTGGGATGGGGGGGGGTAAATTCGACAAACACTAAAAACATGTGTTCTATTCGGGATGTTACAAGAAAACTACATTGAATACTGGAGAGTGACTTGGGGGAACCTTATGGGTTCGAAGGCCCCATCCTGAGATATGTATTTATTAAAGTTCTTCTGAAAATCTGGGAACCACAAAGCCTCTGTGGTTCACCCAAATAGTGTCCCCAAGTCCTCCACGTGACAATGTTTGGTAGAAGTTAAAACCCATGATAAAAAAAATGACACATAAGCAGCGTCGGATCGAAGTTCAAAGTTATGCAAACAACTACGCCTTATTTCTGCAGTTACGCCCTATTGAACCAATCTTAAAAAGACTTATGAAATCTACCTCAATACCCAAATTAATACCTTGGTATTAACATTTAATACATTGGTACATGCCGAACTATAGGATAAAAAGCGACAAAGATATACCTTTCATCAAAGAATAGACCAAAGTTATCCAGCAAGTTGCATTTTAACACTACCTGAGCTGTTTGGCTCGAGGAATGCGCCAAGCCTTAAAGGAATAAAAATGAAAGACATACACAAACATACTCACACACGCACTCACTAACACACCTATACCAGTATTATACTCGGATGCGGCGGATGCAGATTCGATAAACATAACTGAGTTGCTATCAACATCGATAAGTATGCTTTTCTCTTCGTCCAGCTTTAATAGTAATTCTATGGGTCGACTAGAATTATTACTAGTAATTCTAACTAGTAGGGGGAACCCGAAGACACTACGTGTTGCTGGGTTATCATTTGAAAATATGCCAAGGAGGACACCTTATTAAAGAAGAGGAGTAAATTTGTTATTTTCGACAAACTAAGGAGAAAATTATGTATTTTAGCCATTTCTAATAGGTCAATTTTCAAGAGAAGACTGCAACAATAAATTCAATTGTGTATGAAGTACAGCTTTTCTTTGTTAATTGTGATTTATATGAGATTTTAAGGATGTATGAGTCGTCCAAACGATAGCACTAAATATGACACAAATGGCCAGGATTTTTTTGTTTGTTTTCCCAGACATACCCTCGAAAGGGCACTAGAACCTGTGATTTGGAATCAAATTATGATTTCAAAAATTCTTTTAGCCTCCATTCTGTAAGATGAAGAGGAGAATAAAATGCTTAGGGGACATGTAATTATAACTAGTAATTCTAGCGTCGACATCGATAGATATGCTTTTTAAACCTCTTCGATCGGCTTTAATAGTAATTATGGCGTCGACTAAGACGGATTTATTTTAGGTTAGAAATCGAAAAAAAAGTTTTTTCGAGTATCCGTCCGGCCATAGTAAAAAAATCAATTTATGTATAGAAAACGAAGAAAAAGGGTTTTTGAAATGGATTGGGAATCGAAACCTGACTACTGTCAACGCTGAATCATCTGCGCGTGGATTGTCCACTTTGTCATGGGCCTCCAAGGAACCAAATTATTAAAAGAAATAAAAATTATCTACATACACGGTAACAAGCCATGGATTACACTACCTTTTAACTGAGATAAGGATTATTGGTTTAATCAATAATCCTTGGTATAACCAAGGAACATTGGTTATACGATAATTCGATTACCCGCGGACGGATTATTTATCTTGCTACGGGCCTCCAATGAACTAAATTATTTTAAGAAATAAAAATTAGACACATACATGATAGCAATATTACAGATTGTACGGGCTAATTGTGATAGTTTGTCCAGGGTGACGAATTTGATTGATTCTAAGGCTTGGTGTTGCCCCCTTCCGAAATCATAAATTTTCCCGAGCTTCTAGGCAGATTTTATTTAAATGATCAATTAAATTTATTATTTTTTTTTTTTACTGTTGGCCACATTAAAAAAATAATAATAATAATAAAATTCCGCGTACGTGCCTGTCAGAAATATGATTCAGGAGTAATTCACATACTACACTTCAGAACAGGTTTACACCGTAAGTAACTTCAGTCTATTAGGCACTTGTGTAGCATTCAGAACACACTCAAAAAGAGAAGTTAGGTTCTTTCGTGAAACTAACTACGATGCAGGTACATTTTATGAGAAAATCTGATTTCATAGCCACAAAGACAAAACTCAAAGACAAAAGGTTAGGTTAGAATTTTAAGTTGTAATTTTACAATTTTTCTAATAAAGTATTATATTTTCATCATATTTTGTTTTATTTCATTAGCTTTATCAAAAGTTTGGGCTATATATTTGCACATTAGGGGGTTGGGGTGCATTATATCAAATACCTAACCTAACCACCTCTATATATAATTGTATATATACAATTATAATTGTAATATATACAATTATATATACTGTAATATATATATATATATATATATATATATATATATATATATATATATATATATATATATATATATATATACCGTGTCCTTTTAGTGCAAGCTATAGCTGCACACTTGTCCACAAAATCGCTTATTTCGGAGAGAAAATATACCTCAAGTAACTTGGGTCTGTTATTTTTAAAATGTTTTAATGAAAAAAAAGAAGAACTGTATAAGAAAACAAAATATCATTGAGTTGCAGCATAAATCCGTCCACGAAAATATAGGTACGAGAGCCATCTATCAATAATCATATTCACTCCGTACTTTTGATATCTTAACATACCCATCTTACGGAATTAAAGCCCATGTTGATTTAGAGAAAAGAAGCATAAGTGATTCCTTTTTTCAGAAGCCAAATTCACCGACTGCATACTAAAGTCTGCATAAATTGTACATTCTCAACACTCAAGTGCTTTAAAATAAACAATCAAATATTGATTTTTTTTTCTGTACTGTTTAGCAGATTTGGTCAAATTGGCTTCTGAGTGGATCAAAAATACTCTTATTTAACATATTTAACATAACGACTGTAAAGCGGCCCTTATCTCAGTTGGGCCCAGACCTTGTGCATGAACTTCTTGCTGTAATATTGATAGACAAGGCCAAAGTCAAAGGTATGCTGAATTTTCGCGCATTAAAAATAATCTTTCATTTACAGATTTCATTTGATATGACACTTCAACATATTATGTTAGACCGCCCATTAAAAACGCATTTTTACACAAGCTACATAATTTCCTGAATATATACTTCAACTAACGATATCTGGACCATCTTAGTAATGGAAAACGGATAAACTAAAAATTCAGCCCCCGAAAAAATGTCCATGTACCGCCTCATGCATAGTATTAAATAAAATAAAAAGTTTTTTTTAATGAAAGTAAGGAGCGACATTAAAACACAAAACGAACAGAAATTACTCCGTATATGAAAAAGGCTTTTCCTCCTCAACGCCTCGCTCTTTACGCTAAAGTTTGATTCTTTCTCTTAACTCTACTTCTTAAAACAGTAAAAAAAACTTAAGCGTAAAGAGCGGGGCGTTGAGGAGGAAAAGCCCCTTTCATATACGGAGTAATTCGCTCCTTACTTACATTTAAAAAAAACTTTTCTTATTTAATTTCTGGACGTTTTTTAATTAATGCATGTTTTGATCTTGGCTCTCCGTCCATAAATAATTAAAACGAAATTTGCATATTAATTTTTTTTGGCTAAATGGCTTTCTCATAGTTTTAATCGGAAGATTTTGAGAAAAAAGGAGAGGGAGGAAGCCTAATTGCCTTCAAATTTTTTGATTACTTAAAAAGGCAACTAGAACTTTTAATTTTTTTACGAACATTTTCATTAGTAAAAAATATATATAATTTACGAATTAACTCACGTAACGAACTTCTATATTTGTATGTTTTTATTGCCTAAATGAGGGAGTTCAGTCCTCGTCGATACCTCGCTCTTTACACTAAAGCTTAAATTCTGTCCCAATTCCTTAAGAATGACCCTTGAATAACAAAGCCCGTAGAATAAATAGTTGAAATTACTAAAAACACTTTAGCGTGAAGAGCGAGGTATTACGAGGAGGTAAACCCCTCATATGCGCATTAATTTCTGTCCGTTTTAAGTTTTAATGCTGCTCCTCCCTTTCAGTAGAAAAAAAACTTTTCATATTAATTTTTTCATTGTTTTTTTTTCAATAATGCTAAAAAATCCTGCGCCCCCTTCATTGAAAGTCTCTTCCCCCATGAGAAGTTTTTCCATGGAAAGATCCTCCCACATAGCCCCCCCCCCACTTCAACTCTCCCTCCCAAACCAAAGAAAATCCCCCTGAAAACGTCCGTACACTTCCCAGTAACCATTACTATATGTAAACACAGGTTAAAGTTTGTAACTTGCAACGCCTCCTACGGGGACTGCGGGGGAGTTAGTCGTCTCCAAAGACAGTTATTAGGTTTTTCGACTATGATGAATAAAATGGCTATCTCAGAATTTTGATCCGGTGACTTTTGGGAAAAATGAGAGTGGGAGGGGGCCTAGGTGCCCTCCAATTTTTTGGTCACCTAAAACGGGCACTAGAACTTTTAATTTCCGTTAGAATAAGACCTCTCGCTACGTTCTAGGACCACTGGGTCGATACGATCACCCCTGGGGGGAAAAACAACAAAAAAAACAAATGGACACGCATCCGTGATTTGTCTTCTGGCATAAAATGCGGAATTCCACATTTTTGTAGATAGGAGCTTGAAACTTCTACAATAAGGTTCTCTGATACGCTGAATCGGATGATCTGGTTTTCGTTAAGATTGTATGACTTTTGGGGGGTATTTTCCATGAGGCAAATTTTCTCAGACTCGTAACTTTTGATAGGTAAGAATAATCTTGATGAAAATTATATATTTAAAATCAGCATTGAAATACGATTTTTTTTTATGTAAAAAATGGTATCAAAATTCCATTTTTTAGAGTTTTAGTACTATTGAGCCGTGTCGCTCCTTACTACAAACTCCTTACTACCGTACTCCTTACCACGAACTGTTCGATAAATCAAAGCCGCTTTACATTCGGAAAGGTTTCAAGCAAGGACTATTGAAGTCACAAGAAGCAAGGAAGGAGAATCAAACGTACTGGGAGAAGTTCGAGGGCTATAAGCAAACCAGGCGCGTACGGAGGGACGGTAAAATATTTTATAATTTGTCCTGTAGTCTCTAAGAATGTCCATACAATTCGCTTACATTTAGTTTTTTTTTAATTTATATACCTTAACCCTCAGAAGAAACCCATGCGCTCTAGCTCAAGCAATTCTTGGTCTAGTTTAGAATATATACATCAAACAGTTCGTGGTAACGAACTGTAGTAAGGAGCGACCCAGCTCAATAGTAACCGAAACTCTAAAAAATGGAATTTTGATACCAATAGTTACATCAAAAGAATTGTTATTTTAATGCTGATTTTAAATATATAAGTTTCATCAAATTTAGTCGTACCCATCGAAAGTTACAAGCCTGAGAAGATTTGCCTTATTTTAGAAAATAGGGGAAAACACCCCCTAAGTCATAGAATCTTAACAAAAATCATACCATCGCATTCAGCGTATCAGAGAAACCCACTGTAGAAGTTTCAAGCTCCTATCTACAAAAATGTGGATATTGGTATTTTTTGCTAGAAGACCGATCACGGGTGCGTGTTTATTTGTTTTCTTTTTTTCAGAGGTGATCGTATCGACCCAGTGGTCCTAGAATGTTGCAAGATGGCTCATTCTAACGGGAATGTTCTATTGCCCTTTTTAAGTGACCAAAAAAATTGGAGGGCAGCTAGACCCACTCCCACACTCATTTTTCCCCAATGTCACCGGATCAAAATTCTGAGATAGCCATTTTAATCACCATAGTCGAAAAACCTAATAACTATGTCTTTGGGGACGACTTACTCCCCACGGGGGAAGAGAATTTCAGTGAAGGGAGCGCAGGATTTTCTAGCATTATTTAAAAAAAAAAACAATGAGAAAATAAATATGAAAAAAATTCCAACTGGAAGTAAGGAGCAGCATTAAAACTTGAAACGAACAGAAATTATTGCGCATATGAGGGGTTCACCTCCTCGTAATACCTCGCTCTTTACGCTAAAGTATTTTTAATAATTTCAATTATTTATTCTATGGCCTTTGTGATTCAGGGGTCATTCTTAAGGAGTTGGGACAAAATTTAATCTTTAGTGCAAAGAGCGAGGCATTGACGAGAGGGTGAACACCCTCATATACGTAATAAAAACATACGAATATAGAAGCTTGTTACGTAAGTTAATTGTTAAGTTACGCATATATTTTAATAATCAAAACGTTCGTAAAAAATTAAAAGTTCTAGTTGACTTTTTTAGTAATCCAAAAATTGAAGGGCAACTAGGCCTCCCCCCCCCACTCCTTTTTTCTCAAAATCTTCCGATTAAAACTATGAGAAAGTCATTTAGCCAAAAAATAATAATTTTTCCAAATTTTGTTTTAATTATTTGTGTGCGGAGAGCCAAAATTAAAACATGCATTAATTCAAAAACGTTCAGAAATTAAATAAAAAAACAAGTTGTTTTAACTGAAAGTAAGGAGCGATATTGAAACCTAAAACGAACAGAAATTACTCCGTATATGCAAGGGGATTTTCCTCCTCAACGCCCTGCTCTTTACGCTAAAGTTTTTTACTGTTTTAAAAAGTAGAGTTAAGAGAAAGTCAAACTTTAGCTTAAAGAGCAGGGCGTTGGGGAGGAAAATCCCCTTGCATATACAGAGTAATTTCTGTTCGTTTATGTTTTAATGTCGCTCCTTACTTTCATTTAAAAAAACGATTCGGATTGCGCAGTTGCACAGCCTTCTACCAATTTATATCACGCGCTCTAGCTCGAGCAACTCTTCCTCTAATTTAAAATACGACTAAAACTAGTTTACAACCAATTTGCTATCTCATTGCCTGCGATTCAGAGAAAAAGCTTTAAATCAGATTTTATGAGGGAGGAATCAATGAAAGTCGTGCATTCCAGCCCTTTTCCCTAAAGACGTTAAGCTTAGTCAGCTCAGTAGACGGCAATAAATTTTCTTCGAGTTTAAACAAAAGTAGGGTGGAACCTGTCTAAACAATCCACCAAACCTTGTCACAAATCAATTAGCCAAAGCAAATGATGGAACAACCCATGTCTTCCCTCCTGCAAAGAGAAAAAACATTCGCATCTCGCTCCTGTTAAAAAAAACTGACATCACACCACGCTCGATTGTTTTTAATCTCCTTGGGCCTTTTGTGTACATAGCCTGCTTGCCTATCTGATTTTGACGTATTGAAAGACAGGAATGACAGTCCAGTCAGTCTCTGACAAGTCTCTTTATTGAGGGTCCATACATCAGCAGCAACAAATTTGTCGTCTTTTTTCAACAAATTGAATTAAGAGCAATTGACAACCCTGGCTCTCCACCAACTAACTTTACAATTACTTTTATCATAAGCATCTAGTCATGCGCATTAAGCGTATGGTGCACAAATCAGAAGGGGTCAGTAATATAAATTGGTAGAAGGCTATGCAAGTGCGCAATCAAAATCAGTGAAAATGACAGTCAAGGAGACATCAATGGCATTCACTGATTATCATGGATTTTGGCAATAATTTTGGTTACTGGTTTACTACCCTTGCCCCTTCCAGCCCCAAATTTTGTCCAAAAGGCAGTCTTGTTTATGCAAAAACTTTAAAAGCCAAGTATAAATTGACGCAAGCCTCCAGCACACAATGTCTAATTTTCTTTCAACACAAAATAAACCTTTTTGTACATTTATTTTAATAACTATTCCTTAGTTCTTAAATCTTACAAGTTTTATTCAAGCCAGTGCACTTCCTAAATTCCCTCATTATCAGTTTCTTTTTTTAGATAGGTATGATTGTCTTAAAATGAGGCAAGTTAAAACTACTCCAGCGAAGGAATGCCATCAATTAAACCTAGTTGAATGGAAAAGTGAGTCTCTATTTTAAAAAGTACACATTCCTTTGGGACAGCTAAGAAATTCAAACGCTCCAACAAATTCTCTCTAAATAGCTTGGAAACTTGGACACCGATAAAACAAAATTTGCTCTATAAACTGTCGTCCTATAGATCAGAGATGATTTATTCTTTTTCTTTTTTTTCATGTATTAATAAAAGATCTAAAGCCGAATTGGCCTGACATGACAAAACAAAGAGAAGAATCTGAATGAGACAAACAGGTCTATGAACAGTAAAGGAAAACAAAAAGAACAAAAATCTAACGAATATTTTGCCCGTTTAAAACAAAACAAGGCGTTCAGCGTAGAATAAAAAATAACAAAAACAACTAGAATATAAACTAAATTAAACTAAAATAATATAAGTAAGAAAATATATATATATATATATATATATATATATATATATATATATATATATATATATATATATATATATATATAACTGAAACAGACTGACTAACTAAATACCTAATATATCAATGGCATTCACTGATTATCATGGATTTTGGCAATATATATATATATATATATATATATATATATATATATATATATATATATATATATATATATATATATATATATATATATATATATATATATATATATATATATATATATATATATATATATATATATATATATATATATATATATATATATATATATATATATATATATATATATATATATATATATATATATATATATATATATATATATATATATATTATATAGTTATAGATTCTAGTTTTTTTGTTCTTTCTATTAATTCTACACTGTAGACGCCTTGTTTAATATGGGGAAATTATTCGTTTGATTTTTATTCTCTTCCTTTTCATTTAATGGTCACAGACTCGTTTGTCTCTTTCAGATTCTTTTCTTTGTTTTAATATGTATTAAAAGATATTTCACATTTAACGTTAAAGACATAGCTGCACACAAAAGAGGGTTGAGATAGAGAGATAGAGGGGAGAAACCCCCCAAGACGACCTAATAGTGAACCTTCCAAGAAAAATTTGGAGCCTAAAAACTTGGTTTCAGAGCTTTGACCCCTCCTCCTTCCAAAAAATCCAAAGAAGGTAAAACCTCTGTAGGCCTACACCTATGAGATTGAAAATACAGCCGAATAATCCACTCCCCATATTTGTTCCTAACAGAAATCTTCCTCTGATAAGACATGCATAGAATACAAGTTTATTTATCGATAAAGACGGGGAGGGTGCAATTTAAAGAACCCTCTCAATGAAATTATAACGTTTCCTAGGTGATTTCTGTATCAAGAGAATATCTCTATAAATACAACTATTACTAAAGAAGCTTGTCTCCTAAAAAGTTAAGAGCCCTTCATAAAATCAATACTATTCAAATGAGCGTGAATATTAAAGACCAAAAAACAGAAAGAAATCCTAACTGAACGGTAACAATAATAAGCTCAAACTGAGTTGAAAGGAAAGAACAAAAAAAACTGGAAAATTGTCCAAAGGGTTACAGATATAACAAGGAAAATAAACTACAATCGAAAAAACGATGAGATTATTAATTTATGTCAGGTCATCAAAATTTGTAGAGTTAGCTTTTTAGCATAAATAATAACTAATCTTATTAATCTCTTCTGCCACTCTTTACTCACCCTTCCCAAACTCGTCCACCCTCTCTCTGCGCAGTTGATATTTCTCCTTCTCATGAAATTCTTTCAATACAAAAAAAACCTGCTGTGTCCCCTACCGTGGAAATGGAGGCCAAAAAATATCACTTTTCGTATTTTTCCTTATCCCAGAAAAACCCTGCTGAAACTCCATCTAAAGATAAAAATGCTTAATATTTTAAGGTACTTGTATGATATACGCTCTGCCTAATGTTCTTCTAATATGTTTCTCTTGCTCCCAATACTTATGAAATATACCAAAAGTAAGATAAAAATATAGTATTTTAGAAACAATATTTGAGTTATGTATTTGCACTTTATGGGGGGTAATGTATAGCGGGTCTACATGCCTAATGGGTTAGGAACAATTAATTTGCATATTATTTAGTAAGAATTATTTTCTAACTTCACATTGTCAAAATACTTTACCCCTAATGTGCAAATATATAATCCAAATTATATATTTGTCATCTATTCTGTCACTTCTCTTTGTCTTGTCTAACGCTAAGCTGAGAGAAACTAACGAAAAAAAAAAAACGGTTCTATAATGCATCAAGAATGAACGACTTGAGTGGTAGGGCGTCTATCATACAAGTACTTATTTTAAGGTCCTGATACGGTAAAAGCATACGGTAGAAGATTATAATTTAAAGCGATAACAGAATTAAAAAAATAAACTAAAAATTAAAAAAGGTAGCTGGTCAAAGAAGGAAATGTGATTAAAAAGAAGAAAGGTAATGGGAAGAAAAGTAATGTGAAAAGTAAGAAAAGCAACTGTGGAAGAACAGTAATAGATATAAATAGTGCGCAGAATACAACAAAACCACATTCCAGATAAAATCCGACTGAAATTTGGGTTTGTTCATACCCTTTTATTTTTACAAACGAGTATCGAAAAAAATTGGTGTAAAAACAGATGGCAGCCGTGTACCTAATCCAGTAGAGTATTCAATTAAAACACAGTGGACGAGTCTGATTTATGCATTGAATTTTATTGAATATACAGGGGTAATGATGATGAGGAAGACAAACTCTAAAGGGTAGAAAATCTCAAACTTCTCCCTAGGCAAAAAGGAAGAACAGTCAATCAGATTTTATTTACAAAAAAGGACCTTGTATTACTGATACATTAAGAACATACCTCGTGACAAAAATTAAAAAACATAATTATTATGGGTAGTGGATACTACCCATATATTGTTTAAAGCGAAGTTTACGAATATCTAGCAGATATATTATTTAAAGCGAATTTTACGAATATCTGACAGATTCAAATAGGAGGGTCCTTAAGGTTTACGCCCTCACCCCCAAAAAAGAAATGTGCAGTTCCTTATATTTTTCATACAACCCGTCAGTTCTAGCGTTATTTTTTAAATGATTGTTTCGTGGATTGTCGTTTACGGGGCATCTTCAACTTCCGGAATGTGTCTCCGAAATTCCTGGAGCATCAGGTAGGATTCCCAAATCTCGACGCATAATATTTCGGCTAAAATGTTACTGAAAGTTATGTGTTTTGTACAAAACACTCTCTAGATTTTAATTTCTTACTTAAGCTGAATGAATTAACTACAAAAATATGTTTTGGAACCACTATTCGACATTCATGGGACAAAAAAGCCTTTAAAAAATGGCTTTCAAAATTATCATCCCCCTACAAGAACAGAATGTGAAGAAAAAAAAATCAAGCCACAAAAACAGTTATTTCCACATGTTCTTCTTGCTAAGTCGAAAACAAATAAAACAAGAAAATAATAATATTATTTTATAAAGAAAATTGAAAAAAAAAACTGAAAAAAAAATCAAATGAAAAATTGAACTGACTATCAGAGTCGCTTAGCTATCAAATCAAAACTATTAACTAGAAACTAATTCCAAAGGAAATCACTCCAATAGTTGTTACTTATTTGTTACGCTTAAACCAAGGAAAATCTGAGCAAAAATATTAGCCTTGAATTCGTACTAAACAGTTCATGGTAACAAACTGTAAGTAAGGAGCAACTTGGCGAAATAGTAACCAAAACCTTAAAAATATGCAATTTTGATAACAATAGATACATAAAAAAAATTGGCTTTTTATACTAATTCCAAAAGTATAAAATTTATTAATTTTAATGTACCATCAAAAATTTTAAGTCTGGGAAAATTTGCCAGACTTTAGAAAAAGGGGTAACACACTCATAAAAAGTCGAACGATCTGAATGAAAATCATAACATCAGATTCAACTTATGAGAGAACCCTATTGTAAAGGCTTCAAGGGCCCGTCAATATTTTTTCTTTTTTAAAGATCACGGATGCGTATTTATTTTTTTTTTCTGTAATCAAATCTAACTCAATGGGCCTAGAAGATCGAGAAATGGCTCATTTGAACTGAATGCAAAAGTCCTAGCATCCTTTTTGAGTAATCAAAATATTGGAAGGCGACCAGCATTCCCTCCCCTCTCCCCCTCTTCTTTTTTTCAATAGACATCCGATCAAAACTTGGAGATAACCATTTGATTTAGCATAGGTGAAAGGTTCAATAACTATGCCTTTTGGGGTGACAAGACCCACCAAAGTCCCTGGGGAAAGGGTTGTATGTTGTGCAATTTACCCATTGTTTACATATAGTATTTAAATATACGGACCTTTTTGGGAGAGGAGGGAAGTTTTCAGGGTGAATTAGCCACCCTTAGCAATTCATTGTTAAAAAATAGTTGTTTTTTTTCAACTGAAGTAAGGAGCAGCATTAAAACTTACAACGAACAGAAACTATTCCATATATGAGAGGAATTGTCCGTTCATCAACCCTCGCTCTTTATGCTAAAGCTTGACATTTTGTCACATCTTTAAGAAAGACTGCCGAAACACAACGGCGATTAAAATTGAATGAAAAGGACTTTTAAATAACTTTAAGACATTAGCGTAAAAAGCGGACAGGAGAAGGCCTGTCCGCATACGGAATAACTTCTGTTTGTTTTAAGATTTAATGTTGCTCCTTACTTACAGGTGAAAAAAAAATGATTTTTTACTTAATCATGTTAAAAGAAGTCAAAAGACTGCTCTCAATAATACAAGAATGTATCTTAAATTTTAGGGTATAGCAGATTTTTTTTTCTTGAACATGTCTTCTTTGTCCGGGTATTGTTATAGGGATCAAGGCCTTAACCGGTATTAAAAAAAAATTATTCGAGAATAATTAGAACGGCTTTTTGATTAAAATATGGAACAGTTTTAAAACATATCACGGCCTTTGTCTCTTCTTAGGTACGTGCAAAGAGGAGGGGGCGGTAAGGGGTTATGTTCTTCAGGGCTCAGTCCCCAAAGAAACTTTCTGTGTCACTTTCAAATGTCTGGAAAAACGCAGCTGGTATTGGTAGTTAGTTGATTTGCTATAACTACTAGTTTGAATTCTTCAAAATATTGCTCCCAACAATACGGGCACATTACTCAAATTTTAGGATACCAAGGTTCTTTTTTACTATTTTCTCATTGCACTGATAATTTTATGTGATGAGTGGCTTCAACTGGCATTTGTGATGGCACTTGTGATGAGGTCGGAACCTAAAATTAGACTCGGTACTAGAGTTATCGATTTTGTTGTTCTTTGTTTATTGGCAATTAATACAAAGATAAACTTGCAAATAGTGTTTCTGTAGTCTCTTCATGTTCGGTATTCCTAGAAATCCCTCCAGCTCCCCCAAAGAGATCGGGTCTGGTCCGGTTATGTCAATCACGTATCTAGAACTTGTGCTTATTCACGAACCCGCCAAAGCAGTAGAAAGCCCCTCAAATCCCCCAAAGAGATCGGATTCGTTCCGGTTATGTTGATCATGTATCCTTGTTCTTATTCTTCCCATCAAGTTTCATCCCGATCTCTTCACTATAAACGTTTTCCAAGATTTCCGGTTTCCAAGATTTCCACTTCCCCCCTCCACCCCCTTATGTCCCCGGATCCGATCCGAATTGAAAACGGAGCATCTGAGACATGACATCTTTCTATATATCAAGTTTCATTAAGATCCGATCACCCATTCGTAAGATAAACTTACTTCAATTTTTGCGATTTCCCCTCCCTCCGCCCCGCCCCCTAGCTGGTCGAATGGGGAAAAGACTGTTATCAAGCCAATTTGTGCAGGTCCCTGACACGCCTACCAATATTCATCGCCCTAGCACGTCCAGAAGCACCGAACTCGCCAAAGCACTGGACCCTCCCCTCCCCGATTCGCCCAAAGAAAGTAGATACGGTACAGTTATATCAATCACGTATCTAGGACTTGTGCTTATTCTTCCCACCAAGTTTCATCCTGATCTCTCCACTCTAATCGTTGTCCAAGATTTCTGGTTCCCCCTCCAACTCCCCCCAATGTCACTAGATCTAGTCGGGATTTGAAACAAGAGCTCTGAGACACGAGGTCCTTCTAAATATCAAATTTCGTTAAGATACGATCACCCGTTCGTAAGTTAAAAATATCTCTTTTTTTTCTAATTTCTCCAAATTAACCGTCCCTCTACCCCCCCCCCCCCAGATGGTCGAATCGGGGAAGCGACTATTTCCAATTAAATCTGGTCCGGTCCCTGATACGCCTGCCAACTTTCATCGTCCTAGCTTATCTGGAAGTGCCCAAATTAGCAAAACCAGGGCCGACAGACCAGCCGACCGACAATGGCGCTTGGCCGACGGATAAGTATCATAGAAATTGATCAAAGACTAATTTTAAAGAGTTGTATATCAATACACAAGACAATTTAGTCGAGGTTTAGTGCCTTTTCACGAAATGACGTCCTTAGTTTTTTCTGTATTATCCCCAGTTTCATAATTATCCTCGAGATGAGTTTCTTTTTGCACCCTTACATAGAAACGACGAAATAAGATGTTGTAATCTTGACAAAGAAGGCGCCAACTTCCCGCCACCTGATGTACATCTCAGAATACCACGTGTGCCGAACAGTTCTGCCATGCTAGGCATACTTCAGCCGAGTCTGGCGCGCGTCATCTTGTGTAAGTGATTTTTGAAGGTAAGCGTCTCCTCGAAGCTTGGTTGAAAAGGAATCCTTTTTAGGTCGAATGTAAGGATTATTCACAAGTAATTATGCCTTCTATAATCAAAAACGCAGCGCTAGGAATCGGACGGGAGAGGGAACAGTGAGCCAAGTAAGTTAGGGCTGTTTGTTTGGACGGGATTTACGAAACGTTTCCCGCACTTAGAAAGTGTTAAAATTCATACTGTTTAAACACAATTTTGTTTAAAGCAAAATATTTATTTATTCAGTGTATTTTGGCACTATTTTATTGAATTAAGTTCCAATTTTCTCTGCTTTTAGGGATAATTAGTTAAGAATGATTGTCCAGTTCTACACTATCTACACTAATGATCTACACTATAATTTATGAAATTGGACTTAGCTTTAAAAATCTTTTAGGGGAAATCCTCCGTATATTAGGTATTGTCTTCATACATAACAGCCAAGGCCATACCCAGGAGCTGGGGAGGGGGGTAGAAGCTTTGACCCCCAATATTTGTTAGACTCTAAAAACGTAGCAAAAATGGATATAAACAAATTATACAACTTAGGTTTTTTGTACCCCCCCCCCCCCGAAAAGAAAATTCCCAACCCAAACCCCTAGATACAGCCCTAATAATAGCGTTAACACAAGCTTTTTAAAGCGACTTTTTGCCATTTTCATTTTTGTAACACAACTGCGATGCTAAAATCTAGAAAAAATACATGGTATTCATAAATCTTGGGATTTTCTTTCACCAATTGTTACTACGGTGTGACTCATCCAGTATTAAAAAACATCCCTTTGGTTACTTTATGTTTTGATTTTTGAGGAGGATCTTTGATCGAGTTTGCTACTAAATTTAAATGAGCAATCAAATTCATTTTTAAGTAATTAGGTAATTAGTCTCTTGATCCTGTATATAATTCGATCTTCTTCAATCAAATAACCCCTAATACGAAGGATTCCTGCAAGCATAGATACATTGATTTCCTATAATTTGCTGACTTTCCTAAGAAGATCATTTTAATTCTATCATCAAAGAAAGATGAAACTAAAAGTCCCTTAATCATCTACTATATTCAGCAAATCCTTTGATCTTTAATGTTTGTAAAACCAATAGAGATATGTTTCTGGAAATCTAAAAGGTTAGATTAATTTCAAAAGCTGAAGAAAAAAACAATCTTAAGAATTTCAAACTACACAACCGTTTTACAGAAATTATAAGATAATGTTCATTAATTCAGATGGAAAGAAGAGTCTCCCCAATATCAACTTAACATCTCATCCCCCCGTAAAAATGGAAGGGAATACATCATCTTAAAAAAAATTCTTCTCCCCCAGGCACGTACGCAGGAATTTTTTTCGGGAAGGGGGGGCAAAACCTTCGAAACAGCACATATAAAGTGGCACTTTTTTAATTTAGCAATGCAAAAAGCACGTATATCGGAAAATACAGACTAACTTTAATCTATAGTATTGTAGCGGGTGGGGGGGGGGAGAAGACTAAGCTTCAAAAGTACGTTTTAGACTCAGGTTATGTTCATAGCGATTTAGAACCAGTGGTTAATCTGTTATATCCCACTGAAAGGGAAATTTTAGGGTTAACAGTGTAATATGGGTGCTGTGGGGGATAGTTCTTCTATTGCAAAAACGTAGATTTTAATGAAAAATGATAGTTTCCAAAATTGATCCATTAAAAGCTGTACTTTATCCTGAAAAGGGGGGATAAACGCCCTAATATCAAGAATAATTCCATTTTGTAGTGGAAAGCAAACTCTTCTTACAAAAAAATGACAGTACAATTGCTAATTACTTCAAAGAGGGTAAAAAGTTGACAGAAAATTGGGCAGTGACTTGATTGGAGAATTGCATGCTGTAAAATCCCCCAAAAAAGGCTTCACACATGTATCTAGATTCTTAATAAATGTCCTACTTTTGCCAGAAATCCCAAGAAACGCCTGAGACTCTAGGCAGGTGTGACTTGCTAAAAGATAACAAACAAGCATTGGTCCAATAAGAGGCACACCTACTCCCGCCGTTTACCCCTGCCATTTAACCAAACACTTGGAAAAATATGGGTTCTATGACTATGTTAGCTCTATGACTATCTACCTTGGTTCTACTGCCCTAGTAATGACACATGGACGGATAACAGATAGACATATCTATTAACAAATGAACTAACATCATTTTTATACAATCATAATAAGGGGGATTAATGCCAAGTTTGCTTCTCACTCAATTGGACTATCTGTCCTTGCTTTTTCTATAATAAGCCATGACTTGATGACCACAACTATTCCATTTTAATTCAAAGGAGCCAACTAAAAAAATGTTGTCTTTTAGATATGCACCAAAACACGTCTTAAAATATAATTTATCCGACTTGGAAAGGCAGAGGGCTCCACTCTGGCTCGACTATCTGCTCGCCAATGTTGATTTAACACGTGACTCAATCCTCATAAGTACTACTCAAAGAATTATCTCGCTTTTTAACAATTCATACTATGGGCCTTATAGATTTATAGCTTTCTTTATCAATGGCGCCAATGGGGAGAGAGGACATTTGTCCCACTTGTATTTTGAAACTACCATTTTTGGACATGTCCATTGAAAAAAAAATTGAAAGAGAAAAATTAGCCCTTCTTCGAAAAAAAATCAAATTTTTGTATTTCTTCATTTAGAAACCCTTGCTACCTACCTATAATTTCGCTAATTGATACCCCCTGTTTTTCGTAACCTATCTAAAATAAGCTTTCTCTTGTATCTTAAGTGTAAAAATCATTCCCCAATTTTACTCAATTTGAACAAGTTCAATACACATCAAAAGTAACCAAGATGGATATGAAAAAATAAATAAATTCATGGAAAGGCTGTTTGATTAGATAAAAGATAAGATTGTCAAAAAAGGCTGCTTTTTAAGTATTATCATATTCATGAGAATAACAAGATTGAACGCCACAATCTCACCCTAAAAAGGCTGCCTTCTGAATTGTCAATTAGAACAGGAAAACAGATGATCAAAAAATGAGATATACACGTTCTGCCCCTGGAGGGGGTAAATTCTCCCCTTTTTATTAATGAGGATTCCACGAATAATTACATCCACGCGACCTTTCTTTCAGCAAGTTATTGCTTTTTCAAACTAATCCCATAGGGGTCCATTTACAGGATATGCATTTCTGGTCAGAATAAAACTCGTTGCTAGAAAGCGGCAGGAGTGAGAAACAAGGACAAAAGGAGTTGGAATAAAGACGCAATAAAACATGCTTGATACTCCTAGGTCCTACTCAAGGTTATATTCAGAGGATGGAAGAGGGGGTTTGAACCCCCCCCCCCCCAAATGTTTGCCCAACTCGTAAAAACGTACTAAAAATGCATAAAACACATTTTTGATGCGGTTTTTAAAGTCTTTCTGCACCCCCTCAAACCAACAGAAACAATATTAAAAATAATAAATCTCATAAAAATCAACAAAAAGAATAATTCTAACGTTAAGCTTTGCATACAAAGTTGTCAATGACCAAAACTTTACAATTTACCCACTGTAAATTGTACAGTGGATACAATTACTGTGGGTAAATTGTACCCAAAACCAAAAATTTACAATTGTACCCACTTTTGCCGTATCATAATTCACGAAGGCTACCATGAGTGATTTTTGATAAATTTAGCCAGGCTTGCTATGATATTACAATTGCTGTGAAGTTACTTTAGAAAAGCGCGAACAAATGGCGATGAGCCCCTGGGGACTGAGGTTCAGAGGCGATGCTACCACAGAGAAGCCTTCTGCAGTGCTGAGTTCTCATAAAACCAGAAGGTTTATATTACTTTTCTGGCAATTTATTATAACTGTACTGAATTCTCCTTTTAACTGATTCGCCCCCCACCAAAAAAAAAAACATTCGTACGTAGCCGAATAAGAGAAAACTATAATTCTAAAACATAAATAAATCCAGCAAAATTGTGCCCACGTTTCAAATAATCAAATTCTCAGCTTTGGCATACTGTAATTTAGATTAATTTACCAAAAATTATATTTAGTTTACCAATCAATTATCGAAAATGGATATTGTGAAGCCAAAGAGAAGTAGAAGTCGCTTACTTCTTCAAAATGACCATCGGTAAGTCGAGGTCATCGACATAAACCTACTGAGTTCATGAAAAAGGGGTCAGCTAAATCCTTCCAAGCCAGGAGATAGGATACAAAAAAGAACAGTTTTCGGACGGGGGGGGGGGCTATGGATCAATTCGAAGAAAAAATTCTCCAAACGTTTCATTCCCGGGAAGAACCAATTTACACCTGGTTTGTTTCAGTACAATTTCCCCAAAAGACAGGCATTTATTGTTCTGGTCTTTTGTCTTCCCCGAGTATAACTTGACTTAACTAATAAAAAATATATTTAGCTTCACAAATGAAAATAAAGAGTAACATTAAAACTTTACAAATATTTCGCTATGATCAGCTGTTTGAAATAGATAACGAAGACAATAGTTATGGACGAAGCAAGATTAAATGTATCAAGAATGTATCCACGATTTTTTTTTTTTTTTTTTCAGGTGGGGTTACAAGAAAAGGCATCAAAAATTCGGTTATATTCTTTTTTATTAAGTTTTTTCGAGTCGGACAAACACTTGGGGCGGGGGGGGTCAAACCCCCTGAATACAGCCTTGGGATGTATTGACACAGAAGCACAAAACTCAAATGAACTGGGGAATAAGGGCTGTAGTTATCAACTAAGTAACAAAATAAAAAACAATTGTCGTTCGGGCACTATCGTAAACGTATATTTTATATGTTAGTAGGATGGACGAAGTAGGGAAAATCCATCACAGCTACAGAAACCGGAGATTTATGGGTTATGATTGGTATCGTTTTCGTGACTAACACCGATTTTACTTCTTCTTTTTTTTTAAGCAAAAATAAAGTATTAAATGACCATGCATGCATCAATAAATCGAGAAAAAATTGCTTTCATCTGCTCTAGCAATAGTATAGCCAAGCTTTGTTAGGTCGTTCTAAAGGTTTGTTAGACAAACGCAATGGTAGAAGGCTTTTCCCATTTGTAACCAATCTCTAAAACGATTTGGTAGAGCTTAGGTTTGTATTGATATTATGACTGAAAGCTATTATTTTTTTTTTCATTTACTATGGGGAGTATTCATCAGTACACGTGGTATAGTAATGACGGTCGTACAAAGAAGATGATTGACTACGTCATTATTTCCAAACGCTGGAGATCATTGGTGAAGAACTGCAGAACTTACAGATCAGCAGAGCTTGGAAACGCAGACCATAGGCTTGTGTGCGCCGATCTTCGGCTTCGCCTCCATGCACAACGATCGAAAAGAAAACCCGTCGCTGCAGATATTGGGAAACTAAAGGAACCAGATACTCGCCAGAAGTACAGTATCGAGATATCGAATCGCTTCGAGGCCCTTGGCTCACTTAATAGCAGCGAAGATCTCTGGAAGCATTTTAAATTGCAGACCAGTGAAGCAGCACAACTAGTGCTTGGCAAGAGGAGTTATCCAAAGAAATCGTGGCTAACTAATGAAACACTGCAAGTCATAGAGCAAAGACGGAAGGCAAGACTTCTTGGGGATATGACCACATATCGGAGGCTCAATGGAGTGCGGAACAGACTCATTCACCGGGATAGAACCCAGTTTGCTGCAAGGAAAGCCGATGAAATTGAGCTAGCTGCAAAAAAGAAAGACATGGGCAGCCTATTCAAGCATCTCCGAGACCTCACTGAAAATAAAACTCCCACCTTGGGTCCCATCCTGTCAAGGGATGGTGCACTTCTCTCTGACCAAGGTTCTTGTCTTGAGCGGTGGAAGGACCACTTCTGTTCGCTCCTCAACAATACTGGTCCGTCTGCGCCTCCTAATGATAGTCCCAGCCAACCTTGCAGTCAAAGACCTGGAACAGATGTTCCTCCAGATGAGCCTTTCAGCCCCTCAGAAATTGGACATGCAGTAAAAAGACTCAAGAATAATAAAGCTGCGGGTATCTGTGGCTTAAACTCAGAGCTGCTAAAATATGGAGGTCCTGCAATGCTCCTGTTTCTACAAACCCTGTTCTCTACAATCTGGCAAACAGAGATAATTCCTGAGGATTGGCGGAAGGGTTTCATCATCCCCTTATGGAAGAGAAAAGGCTCGAGAAGCGACTGCTCCAACTACCGGGGAATAACCCTACTGTCAGTCCCTGGCAAACTGTTTTCAATGGTCCTGCTGGATCGATGTCGGAGCATCATTCGAAAAATCCGGCGACCGGAGCAAGCTGGTTTTATGTCGGATCGTTCAACCATCGAGCAGATTTTCACGATTCGACAAATAGTAGAGAAGACCACAGAGTTCCGACAGAAAGCATTTATTGCCTTCGTTGACTTCCGTGCTGCATTTGACTCAGTCGATCGAAAAGCTCTTTGGCGGATCCTAGAGTTGAATGGCCTACCCGAGAAATATTGCAGACTTCTCAAGGCGCTGCACCATGGGACGGAGAGCTGTGTACAAGTAAATGGTCGGCGCAGCCCGTTCTTTCAAATCACGACAGGGGTGCGCCAAGGATGTGCAGCGGCCCCAGAGCTCTTCAATGTCATCATAGATTACGTTATGACTAAAACCACTTCACGTCTCAGCTTTGGGCTCAAATTCGGAGATCATACCATCACAGATGTCGATTTTGCCGATGACTTGGCCATTCTGGCGGACTCCATGGAGCAGCTGCTGGAAGCGCTCCGAATTCTGCGAGAAGAGGCTGCCAAAGTAGGACTGCATATAAACTGGAACAAAACTAAAATTATGGCCATAGACCCGTCTTCTCCTGCTGTTAACTCTCCAGTTAGCCTGGACAGCACCGCTAGCATCGAGGTTGTCAAAGACTTCACCTACCTGGGCTCCGTAATTTCTTCAAATGGCTCACTTCTCCCCGAGCTGCAGGCAAGATTATCTAAAGCGTCTTCTGTCATGGGTAGACTGAACCGTCACCTCTGGCGAAAACCAAATATCAGTCGCACGACGAAACTGCGGATCTTCAACGCTCTAGTCGGTTCTGTGATGCTTTACGGAGCTGAGACATGGCAAGCATCAGCTGCAACCCTCAAGAAAATAGACGTATTTCATGCAAAGAGCCTGAGGAGGATTGAGGGCCTACGATGGTCTGACTTCGTCAGCAATGAAAAGCTTCTGCAGCTCACAAAGCAGTCTTGGTTTTCGTCTCAAGCAGCCGAGCGAACCTTACGATGGTTCGGGCATCTGCTTCGAATGCCACCACATCTACCCGCAAAGATGATCTATGACTTCGACCCAATCAAAGTTGGTTGGAAGCGACCTCAAGGCCGACCGAAGAAACGTTGGTCCGACAGCCTGTCCGAGTTCTTAGCGATGGCAAACATCAGACAGGGCGAAGAGCAAATACTCGCCATGGACCGAAGTGGGTGGAGGAGGCAGACGTCACTCTCTACGCCGAGCAGTGCCCGGCAGGAGACTTAAGTCAAGTAAGTAAGTCAAGTACAGCCACAGAAAATTACATTATTTTACAAAAGAATTTTTTCGGGAAGAGAGGGGGGGGGGTATAAAAAAACTTTAAAACTGCATCAAAAATTGTTATATTCATTTTTGTTACGTTTTTTACGAGTCGGACAAACGTTTCGGGGGTTTAAACCCCCTAACCTTCACCTGGACACGGCTTAGAAGAAAGGTATTATTGTGTAATTTATATTTTTGCGTGATTTATAATTATACGATCAGGACTGTTGTTTAATCTCGGCTGATTTATGCACCTTGTAGAATAAAAGATGAATAAAATCCATTCGAGGAATAGGATTTTTCCCTGTCAAGATGACAAATAGTATCTTCTGCATTCAAACCACTAGTAATCCTATTATCCCCAATAGAACATTGGGAATAATGGGCTGGTTTACCGTATCAATCTACTAAGTGGATGATTAAAACAACCTAGAATAGCTTTGATTTATGTTCTGGTTTATTATTCTAGGTCTTAACACATCCGCCATTTATATTCGTTTTATATAGCATGGAAGATAATTTGACATGTATTTAGTAAGGTTATAAATCTTTGCATAAAAAAGACTCCACACTAGGGCTCCTCCACTCCTTGGATCATTCCCAAGATCTTGGAACTTTAATCCTAAACTTGGTATTTGGTTATATATATATACTAGCTGTTGGGGTGGCGCTTCGCGCCCCCCCCAAGCCCCCCCGCGCGCGTAAGTCGTTACGCGCCATAATAGTTACGCGCCATTGTAGTTGTGTCCCTATGTCCCACCTGTGAATATAGATAGATATATATATATGGTTTTAACTACGTAAAACTTGCGAATATACAACATTCTTTGCTGTCCCATTGTCTTTGCATATAAATAGATTGTCAGGTTTACCGACTCTTGAACATGCAACATATAATGGTCCATGGGAAAACAATCTGTATTCAGATCTATACCTCATGATTCTAATGATTGCCCTTGAGCTTTGTTGATGGTGATTGCTAATCGACCATTCCCTGTCCCGGTGTCCCGGTCGTCATTTACATCCCCCTGTTTCCCCCGGTGTCCCCGTTGTAGTTGTGTCCCTGTGTCCCGGTCGTCATTTATATTCCCTGTGTCCCGGGTCCCGGTCGTCATTTGTATCCCGGTGTCCCGGTCTGTATATACATTCGTTTTTTAGTTTTGTTTTTCTCCTTTATTTTTTTCCTTTTTTTTTCTTTTTTAGCTTATTTAGATTTTTAGATTTTTTAGTTTTTTTATTAGTTTTTAGTTTTTTTTTCTTTTTAGTTTTTTTGTCCCGGTCGTCATTTATATCCCCCTGTTTCCCCCGGTGTCCCCGTTGTAGTTGTGTCCCTGTGTCCCGGTCGTCATTTATATTCCCTGTGTCCCGGTCGTCATTTGTATCCCGGTGTACCGGAGTTGTGTCCCTGTGTCCCGGTCGTCATTTATATTCCCTGTGTCCCGGGTCCCGGTCGTCATTTGTATCCCGGTGTCCCGGTCTGTATATACATTCGTTTTTTCTTTTTGTCGTTCTCCTTTATTTTTTACCTTTTTTATTTTTTTTTAGCTTATTTAGATTAGTTTTTTTAGTTTTTTACCTTTTTTTAGTTTTTTTAGTTTTTTTTAGTTTTTTAGCTTTTTTATTTTTTTTATTAGTTTTTAGTTTTTTTGTAGTTTTTGCCTTTTTTTTAGTTTTTTTAGTTTTTTAGCTTTTTTATTAGTTTTTAGTTTTTTTTGTAGTTTTTGCCTTTTTTTAGTTTTTTTAGTTTTTTAGCTTTTTTATTTTTTTTATTAGTTTTTAGTTTTTTTTGTAGTTTTTGCCTTTTTTTTTCTCTTTGAGTGTCGTCATTTATTAGTTTTTTCCTTTTTTTTTTAGTTTTTTATTGGTTTTTACCTTTATTTTAGCTTATTTTTCAGTTTTTTCCTTTTTTTTAGTTTTTTTTATTTTTTATTTTTTTTAGTTTTTTACCTTTTTTTAGTTTTTTTAGTTTTTTAGCTTTTTTACTTTTTTTATTAGTTTTTAGTTTTTTTTGTAGTTTTTGCCTTTTTTTAGTTTTTTCAGTTTTTTTTTTAGTTTTTTATTGGTTTTTACCTTTATAGTTTTTTTAGTTTTTTAGCTTTTTTATTTTTTTTATTAGTTTTTAGTTTTTTTTGTAGTTTTTGCCTTTTTTTAGTTTTTTCAGTTTTGACGTCACCTGATCCAGTTTTTTCAGGTGACGTCACCTGACACATCCATCCATCCATCCACAGACAACTTATTTTTATATATATAGAAGATAGATAGATATTTTTTTATTAGTTTTTAGTTTTTTTTGTAGTTTTTGCCTTTTTTTTCTCTTTGAGTGTCGTCATTTATTAGTTTTTTCCTTTTTTTTTTTAGTTTTTTATTGGTTTTTACCTTTATTTTAGCTTATTTTTCAGTTTTTTCCTTTTTTTTAGTTTTTTTTATTTTTTATTTTTTTTAGTTTTTTACCTTTTTTTAGTTTTTTTAGTTTTTTAGCTTTTTTACTTTTTTTATTAGTTTTTAGTTTTTTTTGTAGTTTTTGCCTTTTTTTAGTTTTTTCAGTTTTTTTTTTAGTTTTTTATTGGTTTTTACCTTTATAGTTTTTTTAGTTTTTTAGCTTTTTTATTTTTTTTATTAGTTTTTAGTTTTTTTTGTAGTTTTTGCCTTTTTTTAGTTTTTTCAGTTTTGACGTCACCTGATCCAGTTTTTTCAGGTGACGTCACCTGACACATCCATCCATCCATCCACAGACAACTTATTTTTATATATATAGATATATATATATATATATATATATATATATATATATATATATATATATATATATATATATATATATATATATATATATTCTAGATGGAAATAAGACCATTCAATATCAAAATCATTCTTGGTGATGACTTACATCAAAAATAAATCCTTTAAAAAAAATATCAGCCAAAAAATGATTGTTAAAATCCGCAAAACCTTTTGAGATTTATGTAGTGCATAAATTAGGCTATAGCTGGACTGATAACGTCGGTCTGGATTTAAAAAGAGTAAAAACTTTGGCTCCTCCTCCCACTTCTGCGCTATTTATTACAAGAATTTTGTATCATAAATTTAAAGCTGCTACGGGTCACAATTAACTAATTTTTGTCGCTTTTTTCTTCATATTTCTAGTTCATATTCTTTATCGCTGGTCAATGTACAATTGTAGTTTTTGTTGTTGTTTGTATACATGTTTTCTGTAAAATACTGTGTAGTGCTTCTTTGTTTGCTGTTTTTCGTCGTAGTATAATAGCAAGTTCTCAATAAATTAAATATTAAAAAAGAACATAACTAATATAAAAAGGACATAATTATATAGCAAATTAACTTTGTCTCCATTTATCTAGCGGAAATCATAATTCCCGAAATTTTTACAGGAAGTCGACGAGCTTCAATTATTATTTCTTAAATGACGCGTCTAAGAAATTTAAAACGGAAATCTTAAGTTGCAGTTTTTTCCGTGGAAGCCTGGCTACGTGACAACAATGAAAAATATTGTGGTATCTTATTGAAGTACCGACAGACACTATATACTGCTCGTCCAAATTGCCAAAAAAAAAAGGAAAAGAAGGAGTGACAGGCTCGTGAATCAGTTCCATGCAGAAGTAATTGGATTGCCCACTCTACTTCATTCAATATACCTCTCAGAGCGTCACTTGTTCCGTCACGCATAGCACGCCTCCACCACACCGCGACCCTTCGCACCAAGGATGGCTCAATTAAGCCGCATTGGCACTTGGTTCACCTGGTGAACACAATTTTTGAAAGTAGACAGTCCTTTGGTGGTATCATAATGTTAATTCCTGGTTATTATAAGGAAATTTATAACAATAAGCCTCACATATTTCCAATTAAAAGTTCGGTTAAATTTCAAGCCAAAGATAGCAACTAGGGACAATATTTCAGAATTTGAAATTCATGCTCACCTCTGCACACATATTGATGCGGGGACCTCCCAAAAAATGGCTCAATACGCCTTCCCACGAAGAATTTGTAGGTCCACAGCATCTCTTAAAATGAATAAAAATCTAACCGATGTGGCCTAAAAAGGTACATTTTGCATCAGAACCTCCTGAAACTGCCTCTAACTTCTTCCCTAAAAGGTGTGGAGCTGACAGTATCTACAACTGATTACCATAGAACGGGCCCCCATACAGACCAATCAAAACGCAACTTGACACCACGGAGCCCCAACCGACCCAAAGTTGTATATCCATACACCAACTTCCATTTAACTTCACCACTCCTTCCTTGCCTGATATATCTTAATGAAATAACTTACATATATCTGAATTAAAGTCTATATCATGGAATTATTGTCTCAATAGCTACCAGATAACACAGAAAACTCATTTCAATACGCAAGAAAGTAGACAGGGATCAAGCGTCTAATAATGGTTAGAATCAACCAAGTACATAATAGAAGAACCTAACCTAAATAGCAGACTTCCCCTGCTCCAAACACCTTAGGAAACCTTTCCAGTTAGCATCAAAGACAAAACGCAAGAAGCCCCCAAGAACAGATACTATACGTGAGACCCTGATCCTGTGCAGGGAGTTATAGCTGAAAATCGGAGCTAGTTCCAGCGCTTTGAATACTTTTTCAAAAATCCAAATCTGTATTTATAAAGGCTCAGTCCATATACCCACCCTCTGTTCCTCAGCCCAAAAATAAATTACCTAAAAATTAACGAGACAGGGTAGACTCCGGTCCATAATAACTTTAATTTCTTTGAAAGTATCCGCTTTCATACATTACTTAATAAAAATGAATGACTCTTAGGGATTTTAAACATCATCGTAGCCTACTATAACATAAAATAAAAAAAAAAAAATATTATGAGGTTCGGGCAGTTGACGGATGAATGAATCACCGCACATAAGCAAAATCATTCCTAAATACCGTTGAAATAGTATTAATTCCGCAGGCCAACAAAGATACGCCATCCTTATGACTCAAATAACATCGGGATTTTTCAAAGAACAGAAGATCTGTCAACACGAGGTATAACGCAGATTTCAACCAAAGATGAAGCAATATAATATATTTAGAGTTCAAACTACGCCTGCCAAACGATTCAATTTTTCAAAACAATCATTACCAATTTTTTCTTCATTTTTGCTGTCTTAATTATAGCATCGCAGCCCTTACACTACATATTTTTCCTGTTTCATGAATTAAGGAGCCTCTGTCACAAGTTATTTGGAGGAGGGCAAACTAAAAAAAAAATATATTTTTTCTCTTTTTTTCAATGTTTATTTCAACAAAAATTTCTGTTACGTCATCGTAATGTTTTTGGATGATTTAAGAGCTTTTCAATACAAATTATTATCATTACAAGAACTATTAGGGAACTGTGAAAACCATTGTCTTTCAGCACTGATAATACCTCCTCCTATAATGTCACCAGATTTTATAGTCATTGACGTGTCTAAACAATGAAATGACTCATCCATGCCATAAAGACTAATGAGATGGAAAGAATTCCGTGGATTGGCAAAGAATTCCCCCTGCTCGTCATCCTTTCACTCGCGAAATGTTGGCATTTTTCGTCGAACATAAAATGACTTGTTCCCATGAAGCTGCTAACGGAAATTTTATTCACTAATAGAATAAATAACTATTTTGGAAATATACTAGTGTAGATTCAACCCCTCTTCTGTGTGAAAATATCAGGATATTCGATGGATGAGGGCAAAATACACCAAGGAAACATATATGAGGCCGAAATACGTTGTATAAAAAATTTCTATACTTTAATTGGTTTTAAAATTTTCCTGGGAAGGGGTTATACATATACACAGAATGAGAAGGTTTACAGATTCTTGTCCCCAAAAAATGCCTTAAATTTTTCCAAATTTCCCCACCATTCTCATCCAAATTATCAAAAGGGCCTTTATTTTCATATTCGCCTCCACTTATAAAATCCGTACGAAAGTGCCTAGAAGGGATATTCTCTCTAACTTCAACGATGTACTGGCATTACCGTTTCTTCTTGATTTTTAACGAAAAGCTTACCTTCACATCGCCATTTTTGTTTGCGTCTTCTTTGGACTTGTTTTTCTCTTTACGTAGAAAACTAAATGACCTAAAGCTTCTCTTCTTTTTCACTTTATCCTTTTTCTTTTCCTCCTCTGTCTTTTCATCAGCTTTTTCGTTCGACAGTTCTTTATCACTTTTTTCTTTAGCATCCTCCGCTATTTTCGATTCCTGGAATTGAACAATAAAAAATTTAAATAATCAGGACAAAAAAGATTAAACTGATTAAATAAAATAATTGAGTAACTGAATTCCAGGAAATGACTGAAACAGGGTTTGAAATTTGCATTTCACTGTGAATATCCAAAATCTGGTTATGTCGGCATTCACCAGTGAATGTCCGAAATTCATTTGTCTCTACTTGGATTCAATGAGCTTTACCAATCAGCTTTTTCATCCTTAGGCAAGCTTCGATGGTAAAAGTTAGTTTAAGTTAAATTAGGTTATAAATCTCAGAAATGGGTTAAAAACCTAAGCTAACCTAGCCTGTCACCATAAAACCTTGCATAAAATTCAAAAAGTTGACTGGCAACGCTGACTAAATTCAATAAAAAAAAAGGTATTTTGGACATTCACCAGTGAATGGCGACATTCACGGTAACATCTACATTGACTTCTCAGAGGTTTTCGACAGTTTACCTATACCATTACTTGTTCAAAGGAGTAAAACATATAGAATTGTAAAATTTTGTTAGCGGTGGAGTTTAGAATTTGGTGTTTGATAAATCTCAGCGCGTTAAAGTGGCTAACACTCGGCCGTTACCCATCTCTATCATTAGAGGCGTTCCACAGGGAAGTACTTTATGCCCTGTCCTATGTTGTTCATTTATTAATGATTCGGCTATGAATATTACTAACTTTAATTTGAAAACATTTGCTTATTTTTTAAAATGAACCTTGTGGGTCTCACAAAAAAAGTTTCGTATCTTCCCAGGGTTATAGGCTATATCACCAGCGTTTGAAGTTGATCCACTTGAACTTCGTAGAAGTAGAAATGGTCTAATCAATACATTCTGAATAGTAAAAGACATATATAATGTGGATACTAATGGTGTTTTTTTTTTTTTGTTTTTTTTTTTGTTAATTTAAAAAAACACTTTCCACAAGACAAATTTCTCAAAGAAAAGTAAAGTCCTCCATTAAGCCAAGAATGAACAAAAATAAAGTCAAATAATCTTCCAATTGTAGAACTACCATAAATCACTATCAATAAATAAATGAAACTCAAAATGAACAGAAATTACAATAAATAGCCGAGTCAAACTCAGAACGAGCAAAAATTAACAAGAATAGAGCTGATAACTTTTATGGTTTCTCAAGACCAGAACACAATTTGCACTTTACTGAAAAAAAAAACAAACAAATGACCGAGGATTGTCAGTTAAATTGACATATACTGACATTTCTTCGTCAAGGTTTTGATAATTTTTCAGTTATGAAAGTAAAAAAGGTGAAAACATTTCAAACGTATTTTGTTCAGAAAGCATAAGGGTTATTAGCCTACTCATGTTAATTTTTGCTTAAGCTTGAATTTTTTTTACACGGAGATCGCCTACTGATTTTTCGGTTTCCCTCTTTCCCATTGAATGTTTTGTCAAGCGCCTCAAGCGGAAAGCTTCCTGCGGGATACTATAAATATGATACTAATCAAATACAATGAAATTTTCAAACAAAGTTTGCTTTTTCCCCTCTAAACAACAACATTAAGATTTTTAACCTTGTTGCGTAGGCACTTGGTGGTAAAAAAAAACCTCTTGTATTCACTCTTGAGTCAATTTCGGCCTTGCTGCAATCATAATAAGGTCCGTCGTTTTTGATAAAAAAAAATTCTCTTGTAAAACTAAATAATAATTTAGTTCAAGTTGACTGGATGTCCCTGCTTAGAGAAGATGCAAATAGTAAATTTGGGCTTTTTTATGGTAAGTTATTGGAAAAGGCTAAGGAAGTGAGAGTTGTTAAGAATATGGAAGGGCGAAATCATAATGGAAAGAACCCATTAATAAGACAAGATCTTCGGAAAATAAATTTAAGAGATAGATAAGTTACAAGCTTTGAAACCTACGGATGAGAATAAAGAACAATACCGAGTTTTTCGTATTGGTTTGAATAATTTTCTCCGTAAGGCTAGAAAAAGGTATATTAGCTTGAAATTTAAGGAAGCTGATTGGAACTTACTGAAGACCTAGCAAATATCCGTAGCGTTATAGGTCAGAGTCCTAATATACACACCAGTCCTTTGATGTATGCAGTTACTGGTTGTATAGTTTTGAATCGCATGCTTCCAACTTTGTCTTAAAAAAGACTTTTTTTGTCTAAAATTTCTGCGATTCTTAGCTCATAAGAACATTTTTTTGTGAAAGCCTTTAAAACACTTTTATGTTCAAAAACTACATTCTGCAGAGGAAAGAAACGGAAGTCATAAATATCGTTGTACCTACTGCCCATAATTATATCGACGAATCAAAGCTTTTGCTCTTTCCCCAAAAGAACAAGTTTCTGAGTTTTTTTAGAACAAACCATAGACATCTTGATGCACACATATCTTTTTTTAGAAAGCCTTAAGATAGTTATTGCCCCTAAGTTCATAATTTTCAATTTGCAAAACAGCGAAAAACCATTTTCCAGAAGCATGTGGGTTTCTATTTTTTCTAGTAAAAAGAAAAAAATTCAGCTGCAAGCCAGCAGGACAGATTTACGAGTTTATGGCAATCCGAATGAACGAAAATCAAGAAAACAAATTCTCTCTTGTACAAAACAGTTTCTAGGAAGCTTTTTTGGTTACAACGAAAATTACTTAAGAAAAAGAATAAAGACGTCAAGACAGAAAGATCGGAAAATCCCTCCTCTAAATGAACTTATACGCACTTTTCCGCGTTACAGTGATTTTCTGGGTTCGTGATATCCAGATAAGGCACTTTTTTAATCGAAATGTTAAGGAAGACAGAAAATAGATTTAGACTAGATATTATCCAACATGTGTCATTATTTAAAGTTTACATAAAACAGTGCAAATAGGGATAAATCCTTTTATTAGACACTGAATAAACCAATCAAACAATACTGGATATTTCGGTCACATATACTGTGACCGTCATCAGCAGCATTTCTGCTCATGAAGGTTACAGTAAAGTGGCCGAAACATCCAGTATTGTTTCATTGTTTATTCACTGTCTAATAAAAGAATTTATCCTTGTTTTAACTGTTACTTATCGTCATGGAAAGACAGTGTGGTCTTAAAAAAAATGCCTACATTTTTAGGATTGACTTTAGGATGTTGCAGTTGAGGATAATAATGATAATTGTAAACTTAACCGAACAAATTAAGAGCTTGCCTACTTTCAACAAGAGCTAAGAGCTCATATGGCACTTGTGACGAGGCAAGAAGAGCTAAGAGCCAAGAGATCATATGGTATGAGCACTAGCAAAATTCTATGAATCGATAGATTGATTTAAAAGGAAAATAAGAGGCTTAATGTCGGTCAGGATTTAAAATAAGAGCTCTGAGTCATGATGTCCATCTAAATATTAAAATTCATTAAGATCCGACCACCCACTCGTATGTTATAAATACCTAATTTTTCCAATTTTTCCTCTCCCTTTAGCCCCCCAGATGGTCGAATCTGGGAAAACGACTTTATCAAGTCAATTTGTGCAGCTCCCTGACACGCCTACCAATTTTCATCGTCCTAGCACGTCCAGAAGCACCAAACTCGCCAAATCCCTGAACCCCTCCCCCCAACTCCCCCAAAGAGAGCGAATCTAGTACGGTTCCTTCAATCACTTATCAAGGCCATTTGCTTATTCTATCCACCAAGCTTCATCTCGATTCCTCCACTCCAAGTGTTTTCCAAGATTTCCCCCTCAAACTCCCCCCGATGTCAATAAGCATTTTCTAAGATTTCCGGTTCCCCTCAACCCCCCCCCCCCATTACGCTGGATCCGGTTGAGATTTGAAATAAGAGATCTGAGTCACGAGGTCCTTCTAAATATCAAATTTCATTGAGATCCGATCACCCGTTCGTAAGTTAAAAATACATCATTTTTTCTAATTTTTCAGAATTAACCCCCCCCCCCCAACTACCCCATGCGCGGATCCGTTCCGGTTATGTCAATCATGTATCAAGGACTTGTTCTTATTTTTCCCACCAAGTTTCATCCCGATCCCTCCACTTTAAGTGTTTTTTAAGTTTTAGGTTTCCCCTTCCCAACCCCCCCCCCCCCCCAAATGTCACCCAATCTGTTCGGGATTTGAAATAAGGGCTCTGAGACACGATATCCTTCTAAATATCGAATTTCGTTGAGATCCGATCACCCGTTCGTAAGTTAAAAATACCTCATTTTTTCTAATTTTTCAGAATCAACCCCCCCCCCCAACTACCCCGGAGAGAGCGGATCCGTTCCGGTTATGTCAATCATGTATCTAGGACTTGTGCTTATTTTTCCCCCACCAAGTTTCATCCCGATCCTCCACTCTAAGTGTTTTCCAAGATTTTAGGTTTCCCCCCTCCAACTCCCCCCAATGTCATCAGATCCGGTCAGGATTTAATATATAAGAGTTCTGAGACACAATATCATTCCAAATATCAATTTCATTAAGATCCCATCACCCGCTCATAAGTTAAAAAATACTTCAATTTTTCTATTTTTTCGAATTAACCCCCCCCCCCCCCCCGATGATCAAATCGGGAAAACGACTATTTCTAATTTAATCTGGTCCGGTCCCTGATACGCCTTCCAAATTTCATCGTCCTAGCTTACCTGGAAGTGCCTAAAGTAGCAAAACCGGGACCGACAGAATTTGCGATTGCTATGTCACTTGGTTAATACCAAGTGCCATAAAAATCGTTTACACTAGGTGACACCTGACAAGTGGTATTGAAAGATGCACATCAGGTTGTGGACCCCCCAACCTAATAGATAAATTAATAGATATTCTTGAAGCATTCCATGTGCAGTCTGCTGCTTTTCATAGCCACGACAGGTTAAGTATGCAATTGCAGATATCAAAGGAAATATTGTACTTTATGTTAAGAACTTCCGGAATTTTATATGACAGGGTATGTAATTGTACGTTGACTTAAGAAATATTCCCGTACATATGAAAAAGCGGAATTTTCTATGGATGAAAAAAAAAAATCCAAAACAACAAGGGAATTAGAGTGATACAGCCCCTCCCCCCAGAAAAAAGACCGCCGTGTTACAGTATCATAAATACTGCAGGAATAGACGGAACTTTACTAACTTCGAAAGCTATTTTTCACAAAAATAAATGCTTAAAATCGGGAATTAAGTACTTTAAACGCCTCTTTCAGCAGTTGTTGCAATGGTTATGACATTTTTCTCGTGACAAATTTCTATATAGGTATGTGAAACTTAGACGTATGTTAGCAATAGCTGAATCCTTACAACCAAAAGGCATTTGAGTTAATCATTGATACAAGCCATTTCATACAAAAAAGCTAAAATTTAAATAATTTCTGATATACACCCCCCTTCAAGGTCCGAACTAAAGTCCACTTATGGGTCGATTTATACAAATGTATACCGCCATACTTACATAGAGAACTTTCGGAAAGGCTCGTATGCCTTTATTCAATTCAAATTCAATTCAATTTATTCAAATAAAACTACAATATAACACCAATAATAATAAAGATCCTGGAAGCGAACTTGTTGAGGACCATAACCACAAAAAATTGAAAATGAAGAAGAGAAAAAAAAAAAAAAAAAAAAAAAAAAAAAAAAAAAAAAAAAAAAAAAAAAAAAAAAGAGAAAACATGAGTAACTAAAGCAAATTGAGTAAGAATTTAGAGAGTTATAATATCAAAATTTTAGTAGATTGCTATACAGCGTGCGAAAACTTGTGGATAGCTCGACACTGGAGGGTATTATATTCCATTGAAGTATAGATTTATAAATGGGGGATCGCTGGGCGGAACTAGAGACAAACTTGGGGACAATGAAGGAACGGTTGGATGAACGGAGACAGAGGCCTTCAGAATTATTAATATTAAAATAAGATGATAATTGAGGAGGAAGATTTTTATGGTAAGCGGAGTATGCAAGGTATAGATTTAATTTTTTGATGATTTGTTCAAAAGGGATAATACCAAAATCGGAGTACAAGTCCTGGGTGGGATATAGTCGGGGCAGCCGAAAAACTGCTTTGATGGCACGGTTTTGGGCAGATTTTAATTTATTGGTAACTGAAGGAAAAGTGTTGCCCCAAACAGATCCACAGTATGAGATATATGGGTAAATAAAAGAGTAATAAAGGGTGACAAGGATATCGGGAGGAAGAAAATAATTCGCACGATTAATCATACTTACCTGTCGCAAAATTATGGCTCTGATGTAGGACACGTGTGTTGCAAATGATAGGGAGGAGTCTATGTGAACACCAAGAAACTTGGCAACTTCGACCTGTGGGAGGAGATTGGTAGAATATTTTAGGCCAAGTGCTTGCTGAGGTTCATTTTTTTTGTAAGGGGTTCGAAATAATACAACCTGACTTTTCTTGATGTTAATGGTCATGCAGTTAACTAGACACCACTCCTCTACTCTATTCAGAAGGGTTTGAGTAGAGGCGACAACGGATGGTAAATTAGGACCGGTGATGAAAAAGTTGCTATCGTCAGCGAAAAGTACTGGGTGCACTGATGGACCCAGGTCCGTAACCAAATCATTAATATAAAGAAGAAAAAGTATTGGACCAAGAACAGAGCCTTGTGGGACGCCCCTTCGGACAGGTAGGGGATGTGAAGTCAACCCGCCCAGACTCACACTCTGTACTCTACCAGAGAGATAAGAGCCAAACCATGAGAAAGGAACTCCACGAATCCCTAAGTTGTTGAGTTTACTAAATAGAACACTGTGATCAACCATATCAAAGGCCTTAGAAAAGTCCAGAAATAAGCCCAATACAGTATTTTTAAGGTCAAGTTGGGAACGTATAAACTGTGAGGCGTCTATTAGTGCATGAGCAGTTGAAAATTTGGAACGGAAGCCATATTGATGAGGAGAAATCAACGAATCTGAAGAATGAATCCCAAATAAAAAGGGAGAAAGACGTCGGAATATAATTCTCTCGAGCACTTTAGATATAACTGGGAGAAGTGAGATTGGACGATAATTACTTATCTCAGACGGATCGCCTTTTTTATGAATCGGGATAACAATTGCTGATTTAAATATTTCTGGGAAGACTCCATTGGTCATAGACAGGTTTGCTATGTGCACAATGGGTTCACAAACATAGGAAGATACGGTCCTAAGAAGCTTATTACTTATGCCAAAGAAGTCAGGTGTACTACTATTAGAGAGACAATTGATAACTTGAAGCACCTCTTTACGATCAGTTGGAGAGAAAAACATAGATCCAGGATTCTTGCTAGGTTGAACTGACTGGGAGAAGGAACAGGAGTTAGCATTTGGAATATTAGTGAAATAATTATTAAAAGCATCCGGTACTGAACTTGGGTCAATTAATCTGCCACTGATGTCCTTAAGGTTAAGAGGTACAGATCTTGAACTTCTTTTTTTTTTGAAAGAATTTCATTTATTGTTGACCAAATTTTTTGCAAGTTCCCTTTGCAATGAGAGATTTTTGAATAATAATAATTTTTTTTTGCTTCCCGGACAAGTTTGGTATATAAATTTTTGTATTTTTTATAATTAGTCAGGTCAATAACGTTACTGGTTTTGCAAGCTAACTTATATAGGTCATTTTTTCGATATGAAGAGATTATCAGGCTATTTGACATCCAGGGGCGTATATGGCTAGTTTTTCGGTTTGATTTACGAACTGGAAAGGTTGAACTGATAAGATCACTCAGTCCTTGTGTAAAACCATTTGTGGCTGAATTAACATCCTGACAATCCAAAACCTTGGACCAGTCAAAGGATTTTAAACGATCCGTGAACCTGTTCATATTCACAGTATTATATATTCTATTATACGTAGGGGTTTTAGTTCTAGAGGGCTGAGTAGTTGGTAGGGAGGGTAGCGAGAGATAGATTGGAAAGTGATCTGACAGGTCAGAAAATATTATTTTGGAGGACAGGTGGTTTCCCAGGGAAGTGGATACAAAAATGTTGTCAATTACAGTAGCTGTAGACCTCACAGGATCAACTCTAGTAGGAAAAAGGATTGTGGGAAGAAGACCACTTGAGGTGAATGTTTCAAAAAAGGTATCACAATCATTATTATTGCTAACATTTAGTAAATTACAATTGAAGTCCCCAAAAACTATTTAGACAGCATTTTTAAGTACATAATAGGAGGAGGGATACAAAAGCGAATTTATTCAAAAGTCTTTATGATTTAGACTTGCGAAACTCGATGAAGGGATTGTATATGCCTGGTGCCTGTAATCGCCTCTGCATGGCATCAGCTCTTATTGATGATAGTAGCCTACATTGTTGAGGATTGAAAACCATATAGTGACCAAGATGGACCTAGGCTTCCACAAATCCTCCATTCGATTGGAGGTATCAATAGTTTTTTTTTTGCTTTCCAGTTGTAGGCACGCGTAAGTGCTTTGAATAAATCTAATGCATGGTTTGTCCCTGGACCGCAGTGGTAAGACTGTTTCTTTTGTTCAGGCACTAACAGTTTCGACGATTCAGGTAACGAAAAAAAATTCATCAGGGAGCACTGTGACGTTGAGAAAACTACCTCTTAACCTTCCACGATCACTCGTTCTCTGCAGTATAAAAAAACCCAAGGGCGACATGTCGCTCTTTTCTTAGTCAAAGAGCGCATTGATATCTGGTAAGGCATCCTTCACACCTGAATGAATAAACTACTTATCTTCTGTTAGCATAGTTCTTATCTCTTTCCAAAAAAGTCCAGTTCCAAACGTATAAATTTGTCAGTCAAATTGTCAATATGATGACTCATTCAATCACATATTAAACGTTCAATTGCTGCCCAAAATGAACTGGTGGGCAACCGACCCCTCTTCTTTTTTTTTTCCTTTTTTTTTTTTTTTCTTTTTTTTTTACACCAGACACCCTAGAACCCTCAATGATCTCGATTAAAAATTTGAGACATCGAGATACAAAATAATGTCTATACTGAATAATCGAAGATTTCCAAAAATATATCTCTAGAAAATGCTATGCACACAGCTCCATGGGAGAGGGGCCCAAATTACGCGGATAATTCATTCTTTACAGATATATTTAGTATAACATCTGGGAAATGTTGCGCATAGTTAAAAGGAAATATTGTATACATGATCGGATTGAAACTTTAATACATGTAATCAAAGGAAACTGGGCCCACAAACTCCCCAGACCTTCAACCAAACCACCCCCTCCTACACCCCCACCCCCGACATTTTTTGATCAAAAATTCTGAGAAAGGTATTTTAATAATTGTGAGAAAGGTATTTTAATAAGAACAGTTAAAATGACCCATTGATCATAAAGGCCTTGACTTGTACACACTTATCGGTTGACAATTGATGTAAGGTAAATTTATTTGCATTTCAAGAAACAAGGCGTTTGGTATCCAAAGCAGACTTAAGGGGATTCAATACTTCAAAGGATTACCCTAGCTCGTCCATTATATACTACTAGCTGTTGGGGTGGCGCTTCGCGCCACCCCAACACCTAGTTGGTGGGGCGCTTCGCGCCCCCCCCAAGCCCCCCCGCGCGCGTAAGTCGTTACGCGCCATATTAGTTACGCGCCATTGTAGTTGTGTCCCTGTGTCCCACCTGTGAATATAGATAGATTTATATATGTGTTTCAAACTACGTAAAAATTGCGAATATACAACATTTTTGGCTTTCCCACTACTGGAAGCTTTCCGTTTCCAATTGCCAGCAATTGATCTGAAAATGTTTGACCAGAATCATCGTTTTGCAATCGGACACGCATATTTGTAGTTAATTTTAATATTTTTACGTGTGCCCATAAATTAGAATTTTTCAGGCAAGCATTCATTTCGTCTGCAGGAGTTAAACTACGTAAAAATTGCGAATATACAACATTCTTGGCTTTCCCATTGTCTGTGCATATACAAAGCCGTATGCACTAATAATGACGTCATATGCAAACGCTCTTTTTACAAACAAACAAACATGCATACACACAACTCGTTTTTATATAGATAGATAGATAGATGGATACAATACAAATTAACTGCGTAAAACTTGCGAATATACAACATTCTTCGCTGTCCAATTGTCGCTGCATATAAATAGATTGTCAGGTTTACCGACCCTCGAACATGCAACGTACAATTGTCCATGGGAAAAACAATCAGTATTAAGATCTATACCACATTTTTCTAATGATTGACCTTGAGCTTTGTTAATGGTGATTGCAAATGCTAATCGAATTGGGAATTGCAATCTTTTAAATTGAAAAGGCAGATCCGTTGGAATCATGGGAATGCGAGGAATAAGAACAGCCTTACCCTCAAAATGCCCTGTCAAGATTGTCGCCTTTATTAGGCTTTCCATTGTTTTTTTTACGGCAAGTCGCGTGCCATTGCAAAGCTTTGGTGGGTCGCCTATTTTTAGTTGTAGCACGTGTGGTGGAAACCCTGAAAGATATATGGAATTTAAAAATTCAGATGGATAATTAACCGCTTCATTTGGTTCCAAAACTGTGTCGACTGACTTGCAAAGGACTGCCTGGTCTCGAATCTTGGTCAAAACAATATTGTTGATTTCGTGGACGTCTATATTTTTGGGTGCGAGAATCGCTCTTTCACTTAGCCATTTATTATTTTTATAATTTTTTAGAATATTCGGAAATACTTTTTCAATCAATTCATTTTTGGACGTCACTAAACTACAGAAATCAGCAGGTAGTTGTATACGTCCTGAAATTGAGTCTATCGTATCATAAATGTCTTTTTGTTCCGACGTTAACTTGTAAATGTTATTTTGTACATACGACAATAGATCACTCGTACTGTAACTTTGTTCACGATCCAATTCTACACATGTCGAAACAGCAGCGATACGGTTAGGTGAAGGCATTCCCAAATCCTGAAGAGGTTTGTTTGCCATACGTACGCACAAATCTTCTATAATAACTAAAAGCCATTTATTATTTTTATAATTTTTTAGAATATTCGGAAATACTTTTTCAATCAATTCATTTTTGGACGTCACTAAACTACAGAAATCAGCAGGTAGTTGTATACGTCCTGAAATTGAGTCTATCGTATCATAAATGTCTTTTTGTTCCGACGTTAACTTGTAAATGTTATTTTGTACATACGACAATAGATCACTCGTACTGACTTTGTTCACGATCCAATTCTACACATGTCGAAACAGCAGCGATACGGTTAGGTGAAGGCATTCCCAAATCCTGAAGAGGTTTGTTTGCCATACGTACGCACAAATCTTCTAAAATAACTAAAGTGTCGTTATAAATTTCTGATGTAAAATCAAAAGTCATTTCTGACGTCTCTAACAGTTTTCGATGGAGTATATCTTCGGACATTTTTGACTTATATTTTTCCCATAACTCTGTAGGAGCTGATGGAGAGCAAGTGTACGAATTTGACTTGGGGTTGACGTTTCGCACGCGTCATTGATGCAGTTATCCCAGTGTTGGTCATTCTCCAATAAATTCAGAGCTTGGCATGCACTACGGTAAGTGTCATGTATAGTACCGTTTACAGTTCTCAAATACTCAAAGGATGTCGGACCGGGTACATTCACCAAAAGCAGGCGTAGAAAGAAGCATTCATGTTGATTGGGGTGAACGGTGTAGAGTCTTCCTATCGTGGTATCTTTGAAGATGGTAGGTTGGCCGTAAACCCACTGGTTATCTACTTCGATGGTGGTACCGTTGCCATTGTAGGGTTTTCAGTCATTTTACAATTAGAAATTTCTCTTTCAACGGTCTTCTTACAGTTAAAAATTTGTCTTTGAACGATATTCTTAAATACCTGTGTCCTGGTCGTCATTTATATTCCCTGTGTCCCGGTCGTCATTTGTGTCCCGGTATCCCAGTCTGTAATTTCTCTTTTTTCTTTTTTCAGTTTTCTTTTTCTTCTTTATTTTTCAGCTTCACTATGAAATACATATCGCCGAACCTTTGTTTTTTTAACTAAAATCTGGTAGTCATTGATGACCTTTTCCAAGTCAAAATCCCAAACCCAATCATCATCGCTATCATTTTCAGTTTTAATATGTTTTGACTCTCGCTGTCCAGGTTGATCTTCATCTAACTGCGCGGTTTTGCGTTCTTTAGCCTCAAGCCTGTTTCCTTGCTGTTCTTTTGATTCCTCGGCACGCTTTCTTTTCTGACTTTCTCTATCAGCAGCAAGTTTTTTGGCATAGACTCTTTGAGCATCTTCATCAGTCATTGTAAACTTAAACATTAATAGAATTCTACGCGAACATATGTCTTATATAACTTGAATGACGTCACCTTCAAAGCAAAAATGATGGCAACTAATTTCATGACGTCAGCCGAAACATGACGTCACCTGATCCACAGATCCACAGATCCACACACAGACAACTTATTTTTATATATATAGATTTGTGTGCCACCAAACTATTCAGAATTGGCTGGGTGATCGTGTCATAACTTGTATAGCTTGGATAAGATATCCGAATAAACAATAGAAAACCAAAAACTGACACCTACTTCCTCAGAAATCTTAGAAAAATCATTTAAATTTACCCGCTCTCTGCCAGAGATAGAAGTATTCAGTTTTAATGAAACCTTCATCTTTAGAAAATGGGAATTTTTCTTTCAATTAAACAAAGCAATTTATCTTTTGAAAGTCCAGGAAAGTACAGTCCCTAAAAATATTCCAAACCCTAAAAATCAGCCTGAAGGAAATATCATTTAAGCAGTTTGGCAGCTTTGAGATTTCCCTGTATTGTCACCCGTTTTGATCAGAAACCTTGCTAACAAAGAGGACATAAAATTCAATTGCCTGTTTAATCAAATTTCATAGTCAAACCACGGATTATCAACAGCTCTCGATGATGGCTAGTCACCTGGGAGAATTTGCTAATGGGCCCTTTCTCTTTGAGACGGTCAGCACACTCGGGGATTCGCAAAGTGATCATCCTCTTAACAAAGAGTTTCGACGGCCTATCATAAGGCTTCTACTTTCTTTTTTTTCTAATATTATGTCTAATGGTCCAGAAGCCTTTGCAAGTCAACTACGAATCCACACTCGATTTTTATCTGCTGTATGACATTAAGCAAGCACAACAATCAATGAGACTAACGCCCAGTGCCCACGGGGCAACTGGTTTTGAGACTAGAATTGCTAACGGATTGCGCACGCAACTGTTTAGTGACCATGGCCTTGAAGTAGTAGGGGCACGATCACGAGGCGATCCAGTTGAGACTGGTTTCCAATCAGTAAAGAACTATTTCCGTATGAGCCTCCAGTCATGGTCACAGTTGCATTGCAGGGTTTTGTCCCACATATTTTCGGGAGCTACCGCGTTGATATTGTTCAATTATTTTGGCTCTCAACATGTCAGACCAGGAATTAAACGTAAAATTCGTAGAAGAGCTGTATAACTATGAACTTCCAGTGTACTGAAGGAAAGACTTCTTTTGCTGCTAAGAAGAAATGAGACTTTGCATTCTTTTCCAAGCAGGGATGGACCCAATACTCCCCCTGAACCCTGAGAAATCTACGGTACTCATAGTAATCAATCAAGTCTTCTTTGTCGGAACTCAACATAGTTAACCACACTTGCATTGCTCAACTAGATAATCATAACTGATCCCCAACCACTCCTGTCCGTGGGCGGAGACACGTTTGATTTTGGTTGTAAACTGGTTGTAAACTGCCGATGAGACTAGTTTCCAACCGTTGTCTTGAGACAGTTGCCCAATGGGGGCTTGGCCTAATATTCTGTTCCAACCTCTTGAATTAAACGTCTATTGATCTAATTTCGTGTGCTGCTTTAACTTTAGCTTTAAACTGCCTACGGCTACAAGCTATCTTCAACCCTCCGGTCAAATTTTGTATTTGAAATTTTTCTTCAGAGGGAATCAGGGAGTTCCTTCAGAAACATAGTTTATATATAGCTTATCTCATTGTAATAACCTTTTTTCGATTCTTAATCTCACATCGTGATTTGCCACAACGGAACCCTGGGCGGAAAAGGGAAGGATTTAGTCAAACAATAACAAATGCGGATGATTGAGAGGGGGACAGTTCCAGGAGTGGATATTTGAAAGTAGAGAGGTGGGGTCCCTCTAAATTACAGGAAAATCTCTGATCATTATGAGCTGCACCCTATTACATTAGAAAGAAATATTTGCATTTAAAATGCCAGTCCATAAGCCCCTAAAAATTTGAATTTTTTTTTAATTTTTCCCCAAATTTGATTGCATTGGTACACTAAAAAAAAAAAAAAAAAAAAAAAAAAAAAAAAAAAAAAAAAAAAAAAAAAAAAAAACGAAAGAAATTAGAAGGCAAATGTACAGTAGATAGAATTTGAAATTCACCCTGCTCCTTGAATTTTTTGATTTTTACAAGAAAAAGAAACAAATTCGCTGATTACGCATGCATAGTAAGACATACACTTTTCCTCAGTTACTCCAGTTATACCATTTTTTCAGTTTCTCAAATATCATACCTTGAGAGAAAATTCTGGCTTTTAATTTTTATTCACTAAATTTTGTCTCTTTTTTAAATGTTCGGTTCCATAGATTCAGGAAAATTTAGGGAAATGAATAAATCCACAATATTAGATTGTAAGGCTTGTTCTTGTCCATATACTACTATTCCAGAGAGCTATGCAGAGAATGTTCTAAATTTTGTGCTATATTCACAATTTTTCCTTTTTTTTTACTCCTCATGTGCACTTTCTCTATCAGTAATAGGTGATAACTAACCCAGTCTATGTTTTATTTTCTAGACCCCCCCCCTCTCTCTTTCCCTAAAGGATTAAAACAATTAATCTATCCAGACATTATATGCCAGACAGGCGCATGACCACACAATGTTCCCTGAAACGATATCGATACACTCCAGTAACCAGTGTTTATTCAGAGGCTTACGGTCTGAAGAAACTTGCAGCCTAAACAGAATTTTAGTCGGACGTAGCACAACTACTTCTCTTGTCAGTTTTGGGCTGTGTTCAGCACCGGGACATAAAATCTAAGGCACCATGAAAAGAAAGTTACTAAGGCCTATTAATTTTGTATCTTCATGGCCTATTCTCATTATTAAAAGAACGATAAAAGCATAAATGATGCGGCACAAAGATCATTATAATGAGGGCTCAAAATAATGACTGAAGTTAAAAGTATAACGACCCAATTGGCTGATTGGGAAAACAGTATTAGCAAAGGATTAAGTTTCTCCTTTCCCCAAGTCAATATTCACCCTTTGATCCCACCTCCCGCGCTCAGCTTCAACAAAATCCTCCTTCTGGCCCTAATAAAAATTTCCATTGAAAAATATAGAAAAACTTTCATTCCTTACAAAGTTGACATACTCAATCAGTGAATCTCCTCACCCCCTTACTCCCTTCCTTATAATTTTATAACCATTGCAACAACTGCTGAAAGAGGCATTTTAAAGTACTTAATTCCCGATTTTTAGTAGCGTTTGAAGTTAGTAAAGTTCCGTCTATTCCCGTAGTATTTCTTATAAACTTATAATTTTAATGTTCATTTTGTAAATTTCAAGCTTTCTATTTTTTGGTAGCCTAATTAAATTGTCTCAGTTTTAATTATTTTATTCTCTTTTTAATTTTACGAGTTTTCATTGATTTGACATTTTGCGGATTCGCCATTGACCTCTTACTTACGAATTTTAATTTGGTTTTTCTTTGACATCGTGTTAGACATTGGCCCTTTTATAATTTGCTTGTTGTTTGTTTTGAGTTTTTTTTTTTTTTTTTTTTTTTTGTTTATTGACGCTCAAGTGCGAATTTGGTCCATTTGGGCTTGTGATAGCCGTTTTTCAGTAATAAATCTTATCTCTTATCTCAAGCAAAAAAAAATCGAACAAATATTCTTTGAAGGGAATCAATGCATCATCTAATTTAGCGGATTATCGTCACCAGAGCAAATTAAGTGACAATGATTTTCTATTTATAGAAAACGACTGTTTTCGTCCAATTCAGTTTTGCATACAGCGTCTTCCGGTAGCAGCACGACAATTTTTGCTTTAATATTTTATAGACGCCGAAAACCAACTTCATTGCTATACTAAAAGACAAAACAAACAAGACTATGTTAGTGTCGACTGAACAAGCTGATTTCCCAATTCTACAAGATGGGCATGTGACACATTATCTTGCGACTGATCCCATCGTTTTAATAGTTAAATTTTTGTCTGCTTGATCAAAGCAGCAAGGTACAAAATTAGACAATTGTTGCAGTAAGGTAGCAGCAAAGGAACTGTAAATAAGGAGTGACTCTACCCAATAGCAGCCGATACTCCAAACAATTGGAATTTCGATAACAACTAATACATCAAAAGAATTAGTTTTTTATATTTATTGCAATTATAGAACTTCATTAAGTTTAATGCTACCCATCAAAAGATACGAGCCTGAAAAAAATTGCCTTGTTTTCGAAAAAGTTGGAGAACATACCCAAAACGTTAAGCAATCTTAATGAAAATCATACCATCAGATTCAACCTGTCAGGGAACCCTACTGTAGAGGCTTAAAATTCCTATCTATAAACCGTGAATTTTGTATTTTTGCCAGAAGAAAGATTACGGATGCGTGTTTACTTACCCCCTCCCAAAGGATGATGGTATCGACCCAATGACTCTAGAAGATCGGGGAGGGCTTAATCGACTGGAAATTACAAATTCTAGTGCTCTTTTTAAAGTGATCAAAACCATAGTAGGGCAACTAGCTTCTTCCCGCATCCTTTTTTTCTCGATTTTAGGACATTGGATAAAAATTTTGAGATAACGATTTAATTCAGCAGAGTTGAAAGGTCCAATGACTATGCTTCTGATGATGATATGATCCCCACCGCCCCTGGGGAAAAGGTTATTAAGTATGCAATTTGCCCCTTATTAACACACAGCATTTTCTATTGGGAAACACACGGACATCTTTTCGGGAGAACTGGGGAATTTTCTGTGGGGAGGGGGAGTCGTCCATAGGGCAATTTTCTGTGCAGAGGAGTTTTCGAGGGAATCTTCCAGGGGATTTTTACACAGAGGGGAGGAGGATTTCCTGGCATTATTTGGAAAATGATCTATTTTCATCTATTTTAGACAAAGAGGGTCCTAAGAAAAATGTCTGCTGATTTCTTTTACGCTTCACCCCTCCCTCTGTCTTGATAAGCTGGATCGAAAAAGAAAATCGTTTGGAATTCGTAGCAAGTATTTGTTGCAACTAGAGGAGCAAAGTAAACTAGTCCAACTAACTTAATTAAATAGACTAACCTAATTAACTGATTAATTAAACGATACTTAAAGTAATAAATCAAAGTTATTTTGCTAATTAACTAAAGTAAACTGATTAAAAGTAAAGCAATTTAATTCTCCCTGTAAAAAAAAGTTGGAAACAAAAAATTTGTCTATTTTTCTCATGACCAGTTCATGTCCTAGCGCCTCCTAAGATACTGAAGCAGAGAAAAGGAGAGATTACTTTCCTATATGTCGGCAAAAAAAAACAAAAAACTCATGTTTAAATTTCAGTAGCTAACGCCTGTGACGCATTTTCGCAAGCCAATCCTACTAATATTTCAGCCAATGTCACCGGGGAAGCCGAATACGCCAGTCTTTTCAAAACGCGATTGATTCATAGGTTTATTGTGGAAATTTGAAGCCAGTAAAAAGAACGAAGTGTTTATGTGATAAGACTTTCTGTTTCTCTAGGTTTCTCTGTTTCTCTAGTTGAAGCAGAGCCTATCGAATTGTACAAAAAAAACTCACATTGAGGTCTGTCTGTGGCTCTTCTTTTACAGGCTCTTCTATAATTTTCTTTTCGCCATTTTGTTTTTCTTCGTTCGTAATTTCTTCGGGTTTGACATCTTCAGGGATTTCCTTTTTAGGCGTGGCTGATACATCCATACGTTTGCTGTTTTTAATACCCATCTTGTGATTGACTAGAAAAAAAACATTATAGAAATGATCATATACACGCATGTAGGATGATAGTGAGGGGGTGTTTTCCCCAAAAATCATTCGAAACTCCCTAGAAACATGTTCATACTAGTAGATGTAAATGTACGAAAATCAGGATATTCAAGCCAGAGAAATAAGCAGGGGAAGGAACTAGTATTATTTATTATGCTTTCTACACATTTTGCCTTTTTAGGCGTTTTTACATACTCCTTTTTAGGCGTGACTGATCCATACATAAGTTTGCTATTTTTAATACCCATCTTGTAATTGAATAGAAAAAAAAACATTCTATAAATGACAATATGCATGCACGTTGAATGATAGTGAGGGGGTGTTTTTCCCAAAAATCGTTCGAAAGTCCCTAGAAACATGTTCATACTAGCAGATGTAAATGTACAAAAATCAGTATATTCCAGCAAGGAGAAACAAGCAGGGGAAGGAACTCGACTTATTTATTATACTTTCTATACACTTTGCCTTTTTAGGCGGTTTTTAAATACTCCTTTTTGTGGCCGATACATATACACGTTTGCTGTTTTTAATACCCATCTTGTAATTGACTAGAAAAAAATTATAGAAATGACAACATACATACATGTAAAATGATAGTGAGGGGGTGTTTTTCCCAAGAATCGTCCAAAACTCCCTAGAAACAGGTTCACAATTACATATATAAATATTCGAAAATCACAACGTTCCAGCCATAGGAAATAAGCAGGGGAAGGAGCTTCTATTATCTATTATACTTTCGATACACTGCCTATTCCCCGTACTTTTTTCGAAGTTACGCCCCCTCCCCAAACAAATGCACAGGTACGTGTTTTTTGCCCAAAACTCATTTTTGAATTGTTAAATCAACCCCCCCCAAACTGTTTAAGAGTCTTCCAATCTCTTCCTCCATATATAATACAATTTTTTCTAGGAAATAAATGATAGTTTATGCAAATATCCTGACAGCTTATGTTTTTGCCGAGTTCACTTCGTCGCTGAGACTGGATGAATAGTGTCTAGTTATATCAATATTAAGTGAAAATAAAAAAACACTCGTACGGGAGAGGAGATGGAAGGAACTATCTCGCTGGAAGAAAAAATTTATAAGGTATGGTGTTCGTGGTACCTCCACCTTGTTCAATTCATTCCATTTATTTCAATCCACGTTCAAATCAACCCCCCTCAAAACAATCCCGTGTTTACTTAGCCCTGTGCAACTTAACATCCATTCAACACAATCCCATAGCCCCGTTTGTGTGTGTAACTGGTGACACGTTAGGTAATGTTGAACTTGACTTGAATAGGGATTGAGCTGCACGTGGGACGAGTCAAATGAGGTTCAATTACATTGAAACCGAAGGTGTAGAACATAGTAGTATTAGAAAATGATCGAAGATTCCCAAAATAGTCAATCAATAGCTATTTTCCCCTTCCACAGCTTCCCCCTCCACAAAAAAGATTATGAAGGACCTCTTGATATAAAAAAAAAACAGCTTCCAAAAGGCAAGATACAATAGTGAAGAATTAAATTTACACATTGTGATGATATCTCTGATGATGACTCAATCCCCGTTGGTGCGCGTAATTGGTGACACGTTAGGTAATGTTGAACTAGACTTGAATAGGGGTTGAGATGTATGTGGGACGAGCTAAATGAGGCTCATTTACATTGGAACCAAAAGTTTAGAACATCGTATTATTCTAAAACTTTGATCCCGTAGTTTTTTGATTATTAGAAAATTATCAAACATTTTCGAAAAAGCCAACCAATAGCTATTTTGCGGACTCCCCCCCCCCACAAAAAATATTACGGAGGAGCCCTTGATAGAAAAAAATCCAAAAGACAAAGATACAAAAGTGGAGAATTAATTTGCACATTGTGATGACATCTTTAAAATAGAAAATTCTTTATATTCTTGTATAATGATAGTACACGTTCAACCAAGTGTTAAAACATAATGGATTAAGAGGAAAAAATACTAGACTAAATTCATGCAGTAGGTACCAAGTTTCCAAATGACTGAATCAGTTGATAAACCATAATGAGAAAAATTGCGTTTTCAAGGTTTTTACGACTGCAGATTTAGATTAAAAAATGTATATATAAATCTTTTTCAGAAACAAGGTTAAAAAAATTCGAAGGAAATTTTGAATCTATACTTGAGACAAGGACTCACCCACTCCCTACCATTTAGTGCACATCTCAGGACACCACTCGTTTTACAACACCGTTCCTATTCACAAACGGACAGCCTCTCAATTTAGGGAGAAAGTTTATGCATAATCATAAAAGCGAAAAAAACGCCCAAGGCCGAATTTTAGAAAAATCGCTACAAAAAACCGTCTATTTAAACATTCAGTGCGCAATTGCCTCATAAAAGCGCCCAGATAGTGTGCCCCATTTGAGAACACTCACTCTTGGTCTCTCCAATGTAATTCTGCTGGATATTTGAAACATAAAATACCCTCCGGTACGCATAATTAAACCCGTTACATTGAACCAAAACCTTTCAGCGGAAGAAACTGGTTTAAACATAGAAAAAGGATAGGCAAAATAATGGTGCTTATTTTTAGTAGCGGAAGTTCGTAGTAACTTGTAGCTACCAAAAAAAAAAACAGAAATGAACTCCAAAAATTAATCAAACTATTCCATCCCAAAATGAGTTGCCTACTGAAAAAAAAATTAATTTTTGGGGGGGAGGGGTCAAAATGCACCAGAAACGCAGCCACGTATGGAGAACTCGTTTCGAGACGGACAAGTATTACGCTACCTCCAAAGAACCGGCGGATTATCCAAAACTCTTTTAGAAAAGCTAAAATGATGAATGTTTCAGGGTCTCGCATCAGAATAGCACCCCCCCCCCAGTGACTGCTTTAAGGAGATAAAGGGGGCACTTGTCCCGACGCAGAAATTTTAGGGGCACCATTTCAAATAACAATCTAACGCTTGATATCATTTTGTAACATTTGAATTTTTATTTTTATCAAAATAAAGTAGATGGTGTAGTTGCCAGTACATCTTTATGAAACTTTCGTTTTTCTTTAATAAAGTAAGAAAAGTCAGATGTCAAAAAATGAAAAATTTTGTTAGTAAATGAGAATTTTGTAAAAATTTTAACTTCAAATTTTTGGGAGACAAGGACGGGGTGCTAATCAAGATTTTGCCCCGGGTGCAAGAAAAACCAGAACCACCACTGCACCGCCCCGTCCTCTCCTATTTACATGCCAAATCAAACTTATCTTAAAGTGTATTCCACACCTGAAGCTAGGACTATGTTTAATTATTTTTGCTGTAGAAAGCTTGAAACTTACCAGAAAAATACTGATTATCCTCGAAGAGGACTGACCTTAGTGAACCTGTGATAAGATACATAAAATATGCACAGCAACACCGCAATTTAAGAATACTGTCAATTGTCGCAGTTTTTATTGCGAAGTGTCCTCAGCTTTATTGCAAGTTTGTTCAACTTTCGGTACTATGTTTGCATTCTTTAGCATTTATTTGTTTTTTTGTTGTTGTTTTTTAATTGTCTCATTTAAAATTCTAGGGGTTAAAAGATGAGTCCCTTGTGAACGAGAATGCAGACGCAAAATTGGACAGAAGAGTATAAAAAGGAGAAAATTGTAAAAAGGAGAGGCACACTGTCCTTAGAAAGAAGAAAACACGAACTCTAAAGAGGCAAATGTGTACAGGCAGGGAAACTCGTAATCCCAATTTCATCCCTTGGGGAGAGGGTCTTGAGTTCGTCTTTCCTTCTCAATCTTTTGTTTAAATCACGATTTTTTCTAAAGGCTAAAAAACTGAATATGGATTATCTCATAATTGGCCTCAACTCCCCTTGCATCAAAATCACGGGCGCGCCCTGCTTCACCTGCACTTCATTGTAATTAATTCAGATAATATAAAGATAGTGAATTACAAATATCAAACAGTTCGTGGTAACAAACTGTAGGAAGGAGCGACCCCGCTCAATAATCAATAACCGAAACTCTAAAAAACGGAATTTTAATACCAATAGTTACACCAAAAGAATTGCATTTTAATGCTGATTTTAAATATATAAGTTTCATCAAGTTTAGTCTTACCCATCAAAAGTTACGAGCCTGAGAAAATTTGCCTTGTTTTAGAAAATAGGAAGAAATGCCCCCTAAAATTCATAGAATGTTAACGACCATCACACCATCAAACTCAGCGTATCAGAGAACCTTACTGTAGAAGTTTCAAGCTCCTATCTACAAAAATGTGGAATTTTGTATTTTTTGCCAGAAGCCAGATCACGGATGCGTGTTTATTTGTTGTTGTTTTTTCAGGGGTAATTGTATCGACCCATCATCCTAGAACGTCGCTAGAGGGCTCATTCTAACGGAAATCAAAAGGTCCAGTTCCCTTTTTAAGTGATCAAAAAATAGGAGGGCAGCTAGCCCCCTCCCACGCTTTTTTCCCAAAAGTCACCAAACCAAAATTTTGAGATAGCCATTTTGCTCAGCATAGTCAAACACCTAATAACTATGTCTTTGGGAACGACTTAATTCTCCGCAGTCCCCAGGTTAGGGGCTGCAAGTTACAAACTTCGACCATTGTTTACATATATAATAATTATTGGGAAGTGTCCAGGCGTTTTTAGGGGGGACTTCTTCGCGGTGGGGGGGTCGAGGGGAAGGGTTTACGCGGTAAGATCTTTCCATGGAGGAATTTATCATGAGAGAAGAGAATTTCCATGAAGGGGGCGCAGGATTTTCTAGCATTATTTTAACAAAAAAAATGAGAAAATAAATAAAAAAAAAAGTCTTTTCAACTGGAAGTATGGAACGGCATTAAAACTTGAAACGAACAGAAAATATTACGAATATAAGGGGATCCGTCTCCTCCTCAATACCTCGCTCTTTACGCTAAAGTGTTCTTGGTAATTTTAACTATTTATTCTAGGGCCTTCGTAATTCAGGGGTCATTCTTAAAAAATTGGGACAAAATTCAAGCTTTAGTGTAAAGAGCAAGGTATTGACGAGGGAGCGACTCCCCTCATATACGTAATAAAAATATACAAACATAGAAGTTCGCTACGTAAGTTCATTCGTATATTATGTATATCTATTACTAAAAAAACGTTCGTAAAAAATACGCCTTTTTTATCAAAATCGTCCGATCAAAACTATGAGACAGCCATTTAGCCAAAAAAAAAATTAATATGCAAATTTCGTTTTAATTATTCATATACGGTGAGCCAAAATCAAAACATGCATTAATTCAAAAACGTTCAGAAATTAAATTAAAAAAACAAACTTTATCAACTGAAAATAAGGAGCGACATTAAAACTTAAAACGAACAGAAATTATTCCGTCTATGAAAGGGATTGTCCCCTCCTCGACGCCTCACTCTTTACGCTAAAGTTTTTTATTGTTTTTAAAAGTAGAGTTGTGAGAAAGAGTCCAACTTTAGCGTAGAGCGAGGCGTCGAGGAGGGGACAACCCTTTTCATATACGGAATAATTTCTGTTCATTTTAAGTTTTAATGTCGCTCCGTACTTTCATTGAAAAAACTTGTTTTTTTTATTTTATTTAGTTATAGAATCTACAGAAAATATTCATTCGGATTCATGGACATCACTTAGGGCATGGTTCAGAAACACAAAGCCTTAAATAGTCAAGATAGGGTAGAGGATCCCTTGTGTAAAATTGGAAAATAATATCCCAGGGAGGATTAAGGGAGGAAAGACTGATTCTGGAGAAAAAAGTGATTTAAATGAGGACAAAGATTTCACATGGTATTGAATCATACGTAAATCTTGAGAGACGATATTGTACAGTATTAAAAATAAAACAACAACAAAAAATAAAGTTTTCCGATGAAAGAGAGATCAGAGTTGAAACTTAAAACTAACATAAATCTCTGCTTCGAAGTTTATTCAATATATTTTTGAAAAACTATTTCAAATAACTGGCTCTTTATATTTTCCTGTATTTGTATAATTCGGAAAAACTTACACTTTACTGAAAACTAAGCTTTACTTTTAAACTTTTACTACCCCCTAGAATTGCTTGTCCCCTCCTGATTTTGAAAATACCTTTTCGTGGAGTGTTGTGATTGAAAAAAGGCTCTTTTGGTATTTTAATTGAAGAAAAATGATTAATTTGTTTACAAATTGCCCCGTCTAGATATTGGAAAATGCATTTTATATTCACCCCTAAATTTTCCTGCCGATCTAGGTATTCAGAAAACTTTCAGCACCAGGAGACGCTTTCAAATCTACAACTTTCCCTGAATAAGTTAGAGAAGGGAATCTATTCTAAAGCAATCTAATGCACTCCCACTTCTTATGTTTCCGCGTCTAGTAATTTGTTACTGCTTTATCTAGCATAAAATACACTTCTAGGGTTTTAGAGGTTTCTCCAGTACATGTCGGATATATAATTCACACTCGAGAAGTGAAGTTCGGTTAATACTAATGAAATAAAACTGAATACGATGAAAATACAATAGTTTAGAAACAAATTTGGGCTATATATTTGCAAATTAGGGGGTGAGGTGGGGTAAAGCATTGTATATATTAAATACGTAACCAAACCTTACCTAAATACCAACTAAATACTTAAATAAAATATAGCTACAATTTATTTCCGAAGAACTCAAAAAAGGTGGGAAGGGGAGATGAACAAGCTCTCATTTATTTTTCAAACAAATTAGATTAACAGTGATTTTCTATTTTTTCTCGAATTGTGATCCGGCAGGCTACTAATACCTTTTCAACGTTAGACTTCCTTTATCCCTCTTACTTTCTTTCCATACGCATATCCCACCGTAACACAGTACGTCGTAACCCTGCAAGCAATGCGTAAATATTAATGTCCGCCCCTAGACCCCCCCTCCTGTCTTTAAAGGTTACGAGGAATCTCGCTGTCTCTGGATGCAAACTTTTCGTTTTTTCTTCTTTTTTTCTGAAGGAAAAATAATGAATTAAAGAACAGATGTAATTAGCATTAGTGTTCTTCTGAGAAATGTGTTCAGTTTAATAATAAAATTAAACTTTCTGTTTTTCCAGATTTTCTATACTCCAGTCTTAATCTAAAAGCATAGGTACTCACAAATTATAGTCTTTTTTTTAAATCAAGCAAAATCAATTTTTTAAATTATGTTCTGATCCAAAAAAAGTTAATATACATTTTCAATAATTAGGTGGGTTAGCATTTTTTCAATGTATGTAAGCAAAGGTCTTCGGGAGTATAAAAGAGCAATATATTTTTGGGGGAGGGGACACATTTGAGCATACAGATGAAACGCATAGAAGTGAAGTTAGGCTAGAAGTGAACCCTAATGAAACATAACAAAATATGACGAAAATACGATACAACAAAGAATCATGATAGGGGGCCGCATAGAACGCATTTTATTAAATACCTAACGTTCCATAACCTAACCAAACATAACTTGACCAAACCAAAATACAATCTCTATATATTCTTTTTTTAAGAAAATATACCTAGACCGTAGATTTCAACAGAGCATAAGCTAATTTTCTTCAGATAGTGACACATATAAACCGGTTATTGTCTGATCTGTAGATCCAAATTCTCAATTGTGTACCGTATAATACATAAATACCATTCATTGATTAAACCTTTAAAATTGTCAAAATTATAATCGTGTGCAATTCGATGGATACAATATTAGTTCTATTACTCACGACTTATTCCATCACCATGCCGTCTGAGGTCAGAACAAATGCAGTCACTTTTCTATCCCATTTGGTTAAGAACTGAACTATGTACTCTCTCCCATAAAGTTTCTATTTCTTTTCTATTTTTTCCAATGAACTAGTCCCACCTTTTTTGAGGAAGTAGGCTACCCCTTTTCTTTTGGCCCTGGCCAGATTGCAAAAAAGCAGAATTTTCACCAATCAATTATCCTTTATCTATAAATATGCTTTATCCATCATAGTTCATTCGTTTATTACATCTCTATGGTCTAGAACAGTGGTCCCAACCCTTTTTGGGCCATACCCCATCCAGACTCTTCTAAAATCCTGATGCCCCTTCGTCAATTGTGTTGTTCAAAATTTTAGGTACATTCACCTGAAGAAAGCTTAAAAGGTCAGTAACTTAGTATCTTTTTTCGAGTTGTCCTCTAGGCGTATTTAAAGCGAATTAAAATTTTTGTCTGTAGACAAAACAAAACCTTTCATTAAATGCATGACGTTATTGCACAACTATTTTTGTTGGTACTTGTGTATTATTCGGAACACATTCAATAAGTGAAGTTAGGTTCTTTCGTGAAACAAACTACGATGCAGGTACATTTTATGAGAAAAACCGGTTATATAGCCACAAAGACAAAACTCAATTTAGTCTGCTACGCACAGTGATAGAAGATAGTGTCTGAACATGGATTTTGAAATGAAGATTTGGGATATGCCAAAGACTGAAAAAAGAGGCAATTATATTAATCCAGGATAAGGGGTTGTTGCCCACAACTAAAGAGTGCGTCAATGGACACAACATGACTTTATACTCTTACGAGGAGGAACGCGTACTGATAGAAGATACCTAACCTAACTTCACTTATTGAGTGCGTTCTGAATAATACACAAGTACCTCTTTTTTGTTCTTTAAATGCATATGAATGTGAGGCCATTTACACTTTTTTTTTTATTATTATTAAGGATCTAGGGTGCTTTCAGCCAAAGGATACATGGCCTGCCCACGATTCACCAAAATATTCCTATGCCCCAGGTTGGGAACCACGGGTCTAGATAGTGGCTTTGTAAAACAACTTGATTCGCAATCCTCCAAAAGAACACAAAATGAGGGGTTATCCACTCATGGCCAACTGATGTATATATCGAAGCGCCATTTGTTCCACGACTCGTGGTGCACTTCCACGACACCGCTTACCTTTACACCACGTATGGCGAGGTCTGCAACACGTGTGGCACACTTTAGATATGTGTAGGGCGAGCCGTCCACCGTACAATATTTTTAGAAGCGGGCAACTCCTCAATCTTCAATTTTTACACATTAATCTATTATTAATGAATTATCATTAATGGTGAAATAATGGTCCTATGTATAGGGTATTGTTGATTTTATCAGAACAAGTGATCACCATAGATTACATGGTAAAGAATTTCAAGCCACAAATTTAATTCGTCTTGTCGGTTCTTCTATTTGGTGGCAATGATGTCATCACATTACCTTTAACTTAATGACTACCGTAGCATCAACATTACACAATGCTTCGAAATCAAAAACCAAACAAAGCGATAAAAAACAATAGATGCTCTAAACCAAGACACAAATGAAACAAAAGCTAAAGGCTTCAAATTCAAAATTAAAAGATGACTCGACAATATCGAAAAGTCACTGTCCTTTTCTCTAACGCAAATGTACATCTTTCGGAAAATACTCAGGTGAATAAAATCAGACAAGCGAAAACAAATTCTATACCCCAGCAAAAAACAACAACAAGGGGTTCTACACTACGTATATCAGGTGAATCCATTCTGATTCTCAAACGCTGTCTCCGATTATTGCCTCTAGTGCCAACGAAGCAACATAGTTGGTAACCCCTAGCAGAGGCATTTACTTTTCAGAAAAAAACTTGCATGATAAATATCTGCATTATCACGTGTGATCGCATGGTAGACTTCAGGGCAAAAATTATAACCCCCCAGGCTGTAGCTTTTAAATTGTATGCTTCAAAGGGGCCTTCAGCTTAGTCCGCGAAAGTGACCGTTACTTGTATAAATTGAAACGCAGCTTGTTGACGATTGATGTTAAAAAGTTGACGCTATCTGTGATCTGCAAAATATCATGATTGCAGCAATAGCTGAAAGCTAGTGAAGAGCGAACCATGGCCCATAGTATCCAAAAGATTAAAAACACGTTTTGAAAAAAAATTACCTACTGAGAAGGAATTGCCATTTTAAGCTAGTTCAAGAATGGTAGCTATTATTTCGGTTAATTTTAACAGTAAAAATATATTTTGAAAACAAATTTATGTGAATTTGAAACAGCCTGACACTCCAAAAAATGGCGTTGGATCGAATTGAAAAGCGCATCAATGCAAAAATAATAGTCGAAAACCTTGTAAAAATACACGCGCTAATCACTATAGTTTACCCCCCTTGTATCCCTGGCCATAGAGCCTTTCGAGGGGGAATAAGTGTATTGTAATTCCATTTTAAATTGTATTTTGTATTGTATTGAATAATAATAGACTTCTTCTTCTTGAAAACCCTTTGCTAGAGCTTTATGACATATTCACTTGTATACCCCCCTCCCGACCCCACTTAGAAAAATGCTGAAAAATCCCCAAATAAAAAAAACACATTAAAATTTGATTTTGGAACGACAGCTATCATTTAAATTTAGCTTAACAGTAAAAGCTAATTACCAAAGCATTTGGACCTTTTGTCCGTCTTATCACTGAAATATCCGTGACCAGAAAGGCTTAACCTAAACATCTCCTCCTTGAACGCTGTGCCTCCCACTTCCCTTTACGGAGTGAAAATGATCAAACGAGATCCCTAAAAGCACATCACTTTCCTTCGCCTTCATTCCCCCTTCATAATGTGCAAATTTATATTCCAAATTATAATGAATTTATCCATAGGTTGAATATTTTTCCCCTTGGCGCTTATTGCCGTTGCTTGTTTAACGTTAAAGGGATTCGGCACCCTCAAAGATCCCTCTACGTCGTCCATTATAAACTTTTTCTCGTTCATTACAAGTTTTGCAAATATAGTTTACTTAGACTGCGAAGCAACAATTTTTACTCGTTTTAAGCTTCAGCAAAAAAAGCCAATAGCATTATAATTACATAGAGAAGTCCAAATCTCATTTTTTTTTTTTTTTTACTAGCTCAAATAGACTTAAATAATAAGAAATCCTATCATTTTTGTCATTTCGGATTCAAATTAGCACCAACTGACTATTGGCTAAATAAATAAAATAATGAGTGTATAAGTGTAATTGTATGAAATGCCCCCTACCTAATATTCTTCTAATATGTTTTTACACTCAACCTTAATTATATATACCAATCTATATATATAAAAATAAGTTGTTTGTTTGTGTGTCTGTCGACTGACGTCATGTTTGTCGACTGACGTCATTATAAGGATTGAGCTGTATGTCGTCATGAAGTTGTTTGTCGACTGACGTCATGTTTGTCGACTGACGCCGGACTGGGACACAAATGACGACCGGGACACCGGGACACAGGGAATAGAAATGACGACCGGGACACTCAAAGAGAAATTACAGACTGGGACACCGGGACACAAATAACGACCGGGACACAGGGAATATAAATGACGACCAGGACACAGGGACACAACGGGGTCGCCGAGGGCACAGGGGGATATAGAAATGCCGACCGGGACACAGGGAATGTTCGATTAGCAATCACCATCAACAAAGCTCAAGGGCAAACGTAGTTAAAAACATATTTATTTCTATCTTAATTCAAAAGTGGGACACAGGGACACAACTACAATGGCGCGTAACTAATATGGCGCGTAACGACTTACGCGCGCGGGGGGGCCTGGGGGCTGGGCGAAGCGCCCCCCCGTGGTAAAAATATAATTCTTTAGAAATAAATTTGGGCTACACATTTGCACATTACGAGGGGGAGGGGGTAAAGTATGACAGGTCCGCATGCGTGAGGTGTTAGGTACAATTATTCCGTCATTTCCCTTTATCTTGTCTCACGCTAAGATGAAAGAAACTAACAAAAAACCGGTTCTTCAATGGGTAAATGAATGAACAACTTGAGCGATAGGGAGTATATCATACAAATATCACAGTAAGTAAAGAATATAATAAATAACTAAGCATAGGATTACAAACTGAACTATTAATTAAATTAATGGCAATTTTCCTGTCCTGTGGTGGCGCAGTGGATTTGACCTTAGCTTGGTAATACGGGACCCAGAGATCGAATCACGCTACAGGAATGCACTGCAGGGCCGACGCAGGGACCATAGTAGTCAAGAACCGTCGTTAATTCTTAAAAAATGGCCATTTTCCTAAATGGAGAGGTTATATCAGGTGCGTGTAGCCATAATTTGTTAACCTTTTATTTTGTTCCAAGGGTTCACAAGCTAGAACTATGATGACATATTTGTGCGCAGCTAAAATCGAGTTCCAGCACTTTCCCCTAAAATCTACATCCGAACCACAAGGGTGCAGTCGCCTTTTCCCTGGACGACTAAGGTACATTGTTTTTTTTTGTTTTTTTTTTTTTTTTAGTCCAGAGCTTATTCGTTTGTGAGCATATTCTTTTAAGCATAATAATTACCCTATCCAACTAACCAAATCGAAAAGGTTAAATTGAATAGAAAATTTAAAAGTGAACTTCGTCAATTTCTTTAGCCACATAACTTGGCAAAACTGAATAATGCGTATCTTTAATCACTCCCCTTCCCCCCAAATAAGGTACTTATCTGTTATAGCGTCAATGTTAATTTCTTCATCTAAGCATAACCTTTTTCTCTGACTCATCCTAATGAAATGTCACAAAATATGATGAAAATATAATACTTGGAGATAAATTAGGGGTAGCCTATACATATTTGCACATTAGGAGGGGTGTAAAGTATAGCGAATCTGTATCAAAATGGGCCAGGTACAATTATTCTGTATATCATGAAGTAAGAATTATTTTCTAACTTCAAACTGTCCAGATACTGTACACCCAGCCCCTAATGTGCAAATATTTGGCTCAAATTATATATTTCCCATCTATTTCGTAACTTCTCTGTCTTGTGTCATGCTAAGCTGAAAGAAACTAACGAAGAAACCGGTTCTATAGTGCGTCAATGGATGAAGAACTTAACATAGGCGCTATAACAGATAAGTACCCACAAAATGAAGAAAGCCCTGAACCGCACACCCCAAAAAGCTTCAACTACGGTGATACATAATAACCGCATAATAAAAACAAAATACCCGTACCATTTACATCCAAAATGTATGTATCAGTTTGAGTACAAGAGAACTAGAAAAATATCAAAACTTGGCAAAAACCCGAATGCGAACATATGGGAAAACTGGATCATCCTACACACAAACCAAATTAGATTTTAGCCAAACCTGATATTGCCCTGAAGCTATACCAAAAGTCATCGTCTTTATTTGCACTAGAACCAAGCATCGACATTTTTTTTTTTTTTTTTTAACTTATCAACAAAACTTTTCATGTACAATTAAAGTTTTATATGTTGTTTTGACATAACCAACTTGAAACTACGAATCACAGTAAAAAAATACATATGAGTAATACATAAATAAAGATTTAAAGGAAATGGGAACTTCCTGGGAGGGTGTAAAGAGGAAGGCTTTAAATAGATTAGGTTGGAGGAGGAGCGTGCGTAGCTGTGTTGGCCTCAGGCGGCTTGGTGCTGCAGTGAGTTATTAGTAGTAGTAGTAGTAGTAGTAATACAAGCTCGTTATTTTTCGTTGAAAAATTCTGTGACATACTGAGGCCGAGCACTTCCCCTTGGTTCCACCTTCGCGCATACGCATTAATAAATTTGATGGATGACTAGCATGGGATGTACCGGCTGACCTGGGGGGAGGGGGGTACCCGGGTTCACGGAGATCACAAATTTTCATGGATTCCAGGGCACTTCATATTCAAATTATCAAATAAGATTTTTTTTATTATTATTAATCCCCCCTACCAAAACCAGGCTTATCTGCCAGAGCAAGTTGGAACATTTCAATGTTCAAACATTTCGTGGCAACGAGCTGTAAGGAGCGACCGAACTCAATAGTAACCGAAACTCTAAAAAACGGAATTTTAATACCAATAGTTACACCAAAAGAGTCGCATTTTAATGCTGATTTTAAATACATAAATTTCATCAAGTTTAGTCTTAACTACCAAAAGTTATGAGCCTGAGAAAATTTGCCTGATTTTCGAAAAAAAAAGGAGAAACTAAAAGTCACAGAATCGTAATGAAAATCACACCATCAGATTCAGCGTATCAGACATCCCTGCTACAGAGGTTTCTAGCTCATATCTGTAAACATGTGGAATTCGATTTTTTTTTTTTTTTTTTTTTTTTTTGCCAGAAGAGCGATCACGGATTCGTGTTTGTTTGTTTTCCCCAGGGGTGATCGTATCAACCCAGTGGACCCAGAACGTCGGGTGGGGGCTCCTTCTAACGGAATTTAAAAGTTCTAGCGCCCTTTTTAAGTGACCAAAAAAATTGGAGGGTAACTAGACCCCCTCTCACGCCATTTTTTCCAAAATCTTCCGATCAAAATTTTTAGATAGCTATTTTGTTCAATGTAGTTGAAGACCCAATAACTTTGTCTTTGGAGATAGCATAACCCCCAAAGGCCTGGGGAAGATCTTTAAGTTATAAAATTTGTCCACTATTTACGTATAGGATTTGTTATTGGGAAGTATGCATACATTTTTCAGGTGGGGAGGGGAGGACACATTTTCTGCTGGGAAATTTCGCAAGGGGAGAATTGTGCATGGAGAGGGAAGTTTCCAGGGGGTGAACTGTTCAGGGGAAATATTATATTGGGGAAACTTGCCAGAATTCCTATAAGAAATTTCTTTATGTCTTGCTTTCTCTTTACCGACTCGGTTTTACTCGTGGAGATGTTTAGGGTAATTGTCGGGGGTAAATTTTCACCTGGATTGAGTTGTCCAGGGGATATTTTCGTGGGGAGGGGTTTTTCTGTGTATGTGGTGCTAGATTTCCTGGCGTTATTTAAAAAAAAACGATCAGAATTTAAATAAAAAACAAGTTTTTTTTTAACTGAGAGAAAGCAGTAACACGAAAACTTAAAATGAACAGAAATTATTCAGTATATGACGGAGGTTGCCCATCCTCAACACCTCACTCTTTACCCTAAAGTTTAAGTTTTGTCCCAATTCTGTAAAAACGACTCTTGAAACACAAGGGTCGTTTAGTTAGAACAATAAGTAACTTTTAAAAGTTCTGAAAAGTTTAGCGTAAAGAGCGGGGTGTTGAGGAGGGGCAGCCCCCCCTCATATACTTAATAATTTCTGTTCATCTTAAATTTTAATGTTACTCCTTACCTTCAGTTGAAAAAACTTATTTTTTTTTATTTAATTCAACTTAAAACGACAATGCTGTTATCATTCGATATTTGCGATTCAGTTTTATGCATTTAACCAATTACATTTTAAATTCGATTTGCATTTTTCAGATCGAGAAACACATTGAAAACAAGGGAACGTTTCTATTTTTCGAGCAACTGGCATGTTTAACACGAACAAGAATTATAAGAAAGGAAGGGAAAAGGATGTCACAAGACACCTCTAGTTGTGCGATACAATTGAAAGGAATTTTAATTGTTATTGTCCATCACAAGCCCATGAGTGTCAATTGGCGGCAAGTTGAAAAAAACAACATTTTTTTCTTTTTAGTAGTTTCATTGAAAATGCCTCTTTGTACAATTTCATTGCAAAAAGGGGGGAAAAGTATCTCCACTGAATTTTGAAAAAAATACATTTTGTCCCCACTCCTACATTTTTGTGAATTGATGCCACTGGATAAACCATTGTTTAAATCCAATTATCCGTGCCTTTAATCATGCCAATGGGTGTATCCAAAGTTTAGTTGGGGGAGAGGTGGTTCTTCACTTACGTCTGTGCTAACGTCCTTTACTAGGTTGGAGCTACTGCTGCAACCACGAAAACTAAATTATATTTCTGTTTGAACCCGTACATACACTAAAACTACGACAAGTTGCAAAATAACCTCCCCAAAAAGTATGGGGATTATCTGAAGTGGGTATCAAAATAAGCAAAATTTAGGCGTCATGTCTAAATCCCATCTAAGGGAGGGGCAATATGTTTACGTGCCTCCTTTGGTACAAAAATCCACAAGATGTGTGTATTGCAATTTTTGTAGGTTTTTCTTGCAAGTGAAAGATTAATAGCCCTTACCCCATTGCCAACAAAATTAAATTATGCTACCAAATATAAATGCTCATAATATACAATCTAAATTCATTAAAATCTATAAGTTTAAACACAAAATTTGGTTGAGATCATTTTGTCAAACTGGACATATTATGATAATTTGACCCTGAAAATTCCAAAAGATCAAAACAAAATACGGATTTTCCCAGACTCAAAAGGGGGGTAATGATAAATCTGTCATGATTGTAAGTCTTGGGATGAAAATTGTCTTTCCACTTGAGACTTGACCTTCTTAGCCTAAATATATTCATCTTTGTCATCATAAATTCAAATTGAGATTTCATGAGAAAAACACTTCTGGATTTCAAAAAATGAAAATGCATTAAGGTTAATGAGGTTATAAAATCTTTTCAGGTCAACTCCGGTGATGAGAACCAGTTTTCATCAATTTACTTTTACCTTTGATATACATAAAAATCAAATAACAGTCTTCAATAGATTATTCTTTAGTGAACTTCGAATGAACTTGATCAAATTGACTTTAGAAGCGTGTTTCGACCATAAAAAGTATCCTTACGATGGGGGTTGTCAGTCCTAATCATTTTAATTTTTGCTCGTTTTGAGTTTGACTCGTTTATTTATTGTAATTCCTGTTCGTTTTAGTTTTCATTTATTTATTGATGGTGATTTGTGGTCGTTTTATGACTGGAAGATTATTTTACTTTATTTTTACTCATTTTTGGTTTAATTGAGCTCTTTACTTTTTTTGGGAATCTTGTTTAGTTGAAAAGTTTTTTTTTTAAATTAATATCAGCAGAACAACTTGATAAGCTGGTACATGTTTTGACGTGTTGACTGCGTCGTACCATTTGTTCGTGTGCATAACTGGGGGACAGGTGTGCACGTAGGGGTGTGTTGGTTGGTTGGGTTTGGAATTGTAAAATCAGGTAAAGAAATTTAAAAATATGCGAGCGAAATTATGGAGGGAAAACGTCAAAACATTAAATTCGGAAGGAATATTGGCCCAAAGGCCTTTCAAATGAGCTTTTTATGATTGCCCTTAGAATTTCCATTAATCGGTCTACTATCTCCAGTTGACCACCTTCCCCCGAAATAAAATGTCGCATACGTGCCTGACTAGTTGTACTGTTCTTCTTCCAAGGACAACGAAAACCTGTTTACCAACTAATATATTAGCCTTAAGTAATACTATTTACTCAACAGTTAGTGAAGTGTACCACGCAGACTCGCCCGAGCTTTAGGCTATAATAATAGCTGTCTTGTGGGTTGAGTTCAGATCATACCCTGTAATAGAGTAGAATTCGAGCTGCACCGGATCCTCTCTATAATAGTAAACCTGGGTGCCAAGTTGTTTTCTTAGGTCTTTTTAAATAGGAAGATAAGGCTTATCTATTTGATCGGATTTTAATATTATACTGGAAACTTTTGTAGGGAGAGGAGGACGCCAATATATCCTCACTAAATTTCAAGATGAGAGGTAGTATGTCCTCTAGCAACCCCCCTCCACGTTGTTACTCCTGATTATAAAAACGGCATGATAATAACAGATATGTAGAGATAGCATACATGAAAGGAATATGGGGTTGATACTTGGAGACGTGTGATTTAATGCAATTATGGGCAAAGCTCCTACTTTACTACATCCAATCTGTCATAACCATTTGAGAATATAGACATCTTGTACACAATTTAGAGATATTTTCGGGCCTATTGTTTAAACTGCCGGTAAGTTACCTCCGACTGAGACAACTAACGACAATATTAAGCCTCAAAGAGGTAGTAAAATAAGCACCAACAAGTCAACTTTCTACTCCAAAACAATGACGACCACCCTTTAAAGTAACGATCTAGCTCCCTCATGACAACTATCCTCCCATCTTAAAAATCCATTTTTTATTCGGAAACACCATCTAGTTTCGAGAAATTGTGGTCAATAATCCAATATTGCCCATTCACTGAAGAGATAAAATACACTCCATATTTTTTAGGTTTGATAATATTATGCATGTCAACATTGTCACTCTGTCCACGTTTTAACAAAACGCAGAATAACCCTAAAGCCCTCCATTTGAAAACCCAAAAATCGTATTTTAGCCTGTGTGACACTGTTGTCTCCTTTCTTTCTATTACAAAAGAACCACAAGTTTTCCAGTCCAAGTGAAAAAAAAGCTAAAGCGTGTGGCACTAGACTTAGTCGTCCCCACCGACGATGCTGATCTCCGTTTATTGGTCCTTAAGCCAGGAAGTGCAACGGGAGTGAGCCATCCTCTGCTCTCGCGCATCCTTCCAGTTTTGCCTTCGCCGAATTTCTCCAGGTACCCCCCCCCCCCCCGCCCTGGAGGACGTAGGATTACAAGTCCAGTATCCTACGCCAACCCCTCAGCTAGAACGGCTTTCTAGTCCAAGTTGTCTGTTACTGCATCCAAGTTGTTTTTGTCTGTAATTAACATGTAGTTTGCATGCAGGCTACGTGCGTATGGACTTCACAGCTTTTTTTTTTTTTTTTTTTTTTTGCATTGTGATTCTACAAGTGACTACCCGGTCATCACAAGACACAATCCCATGGTGGCAAAAACCTCCGTAAAATGTTTACTATATGAGCCATTTCCGCCCCTAAGCAAATGCGTTGTCTGAGGGGGTGCTAATATTCAGATAACACCACAGAATCTTCAATGAGGACACAGTTTAAAATATCGTTAACTGCACGATAAGAAAGGGAGATAAAAAAAAAGTAAATTCCAGACTTCTGAAGACAAACTAACAAACCACATGGAAAAATACTTTCCTTGTCATCTTCAATTTTCAATTTAGTACAAAAAAGATACGGGTCAGAACAAACAAATTGTTTGAAAGAGAATACCCAAACTTGAGACCTCATGTTATAAAATGGGATTCATAGGACACGAGTCCTGTACCTCCCTCCCCCTAACTCTGCATCCATACCTGATCTGCAGAGGGTCGTAGCTACCAGTAGTAAACACAAAATCACATTTCTTTTCAATTATAGTCAAAGTACATGGGGAGCGATCATTCATTCACTCTTTAAGTTTTCCAATCCATCAACTCTATATTAGCTGCTTTCAACGATTTCATAATTTCCTGGTCGCAATTATAATTTCAAATGGAATAGGTGCTATGGGGCGAAAACTATGCATCAATATAACCAGTTTTTATCGGACGAGATTCACGTTTTTAGTCTGAAAAACCGGTAGACTAGACGGTTATCCTGTCGCAGTCGGGGGCTTCTGTGATGTCTATGGAGATATAAAGTCAATTCGTAAAGTCAAGTATCGCCATCAAATATTCGTGTTCCAAATATTTTAATTCCTAAAAATTGAAGTTTCTTACGCAGCAGAGCTAATTCATGAAAAGTAGGAAGATATGAAACTGTTTCGAATTACAAATACTAGAATGAGATATATTATGATTAGTATGAGATAAATAACATTAATTTGGATTATATAATTTAAAAAACACAGATCAGAGTAGTTATTAAGTAGAATATGACAATAGAATAACAATTTCACAAAAATCAATGCTACCAACCGTCAGTTAATCTGAAAAAAAATTTATTGGCAGCGGTGGGATTCGAACCCACGCCTCCGAAGAGACTGGTGCCTTAAACCAGCGCCTTAGACCGCTCGGCCACGCTACCTTGTTTTCTTAGAACGTTTCCAAGAAGCATAGATGCAAGAGCAGATCATTGGCCCGGCGAAAATATATCCTTCCTTTCTTGTTAAATCGACAAAAGCAAGAAGGATATTTTTCGAGTCTTGAGAGGATAATGAAGTATGATTTTTTAGGGGGAAGGCGGGTACATGATACTTTCCGAGGGAGTTAGGTCTAAGGACTGAAAAATAACGTATTTACCAACGATAATAGGAAGTACGTATTTTGACAGATTTCCCTGTAATTTTTCTAGGGGGCCTCAAAAGCTTCAAGGGGATCCCTTCCATTCCTGTTTATACACATCACAGAACTAAAGTTAGTGGCTACGCATGGGCACCTATCTAAGCTACTAGTTGATATCTAAATATACATTCTATCATTGCTTTTTTGAGGGGGGAGAGGTGTCCCGGGGAACGTCAAGATTTTTATTTACTAGGTAGCCTACTTCCGGTTTTCATATAATTCGTCGACTGCTTTAAGGAGCTATACCATTTTTGTCTCCTCTCCCTCCCCCAAAGATGTTCACATGATTTGGTTCTAAATATAAGTAAATTATATTCAAAATAAAAGAAACCACCTCTTGAGATATCGGGAGGGGGCATGCCATACAAACGTCCACATTCCTGTTCCAATACAATAAATGAGCCAACTCACCGCAGACAAAATAAAATTCGTGCTAGCCCGCTCTACAGTAATGAAACATAGGGAAAACAAAGGCTCTCATAAAAGTTCCCCTTCCCTTACTAGCGGATACAATTTCCCCGCTCCAGACGCATAAATTCCAGAAGAAGGTACAACAATAATGAATAGAGAGATTTTTATTCGTCTGCATTTAACTTAATATTATAATGATATTAAACAAGAAAAATGGGAGAGCAATTGGGGGAAAAGTAATCGATATTGCTATGGATTCATGATTAAATTAAGCGATGTCTTCTTTGTAGGGAAAAGTTGCTCATAACAGACGAGATAGATGGATGAATTCAAATCTTCTGCAATATAAGTGAAAACGCTTGTATTTTCGGAGATGAGGTTTTGAGAATTTAACATGCATGACGAGGTTTTGGGACGGAAAGAGAAAGAAATATGTATTCAAGACAATTCTATACAAAACAGGGGGAGATTTTTTTAACCATTGGATCATAATTCCAAAATCATCCAACACCCATATCAGTAAAATGTTACAAAATGTTCACGCATACTTATAAAAAGAAATGACTCATTAATATAATCCACATTTTTTTTTGTTGATTTTGACATGTACTACTAGTATCGACCAGGATTGAAATGCGAGTGTAAATATATTTCTCCTTTTGAAACATTTTTTAATATCTCTCCTTTCCCCGTAGGAAAATTACTCTCATTAGTATTTATTTGCCTTAACAAAACGAAAACAAGAAATACTATACCGTTTAAATACAAATAATGAAGATCCCTATAAAACAAATACAAAATATCCACTAGCACTTCGCAAGAACACAATGAAACTGAACCTTTCTTTTTAGTTCATGGCTAAGTCAGGACACGATGTAAGCAACAGAGGGACCACCAACGTTTTCTTGTGCTTTTAGCAAAAAGTTAATGATAAGACACTAAAAACAAAACCTTTATAGTATGAAAACTGTGCCAAGAATAGTGACGAACATGATTTTCGAAGCAAAAATATGCACTAACAAAATCAACAAATTTTAAGTGTAAAGATATACTGCATTTGCTGGATGTTTTCCAGAGAAATTGCCAACAGAATATTTTGGGTACCCGACTGACTGACCGTATCTCAAACAGTAAGCTGTACGAAAAATGTGGCTTAATCCCACCCTTTAGGGCTATGATGAGAGAAAGGTTGAGATGTCTAGGACACATTCTGAAGATGAAGAACCGACATATTGCCGAAAATCGTCCTTGTCAGCCAGCCATTTAGTACCAAACGAAAAGCAGGTCGTTCCAGAATAGAGTGAGGAGATGTCGCAGAGGAAATGGGAATTCTTCGGAGGGAGGCTTTAGACAGACTGGGATGAAGGAGCGTAAGTAGCTGTGTTGGTCTCAGGTGGCTTGGTGCTGCAGTGACTGGTTATTAGGAGTAGTAGTAGTATTGCATTGACTGTTAAGCTCAAATCTTGAGCACAACCAAGGAACCAAACCATAAATGAAAAGAGAATATAAAAGTAAGGTATAAAACCATTAATTGTACTAGATGATGGGAATTGCCCGATCTGTTATTGATCTATCAATTATTTTAGATTTATAACCACGAGCTTGAATCAGGTTTAAAAATACTCTATTTGAACAATCAGGGGAAAATGCATAAAAGCCGAACATATACCATTGTACCCAACTTCTACCAGCATTTATGTCCTTACAAAGTGATTTGTTATTCGCAGATAGTTATAGTAGTATTTTATTGTCTCCTTCTTGGGCTCAAATCTTGAGCACAACCAAGGAACCAAACCATAAATGAAAAGAGAATATAAAAGTAAGGTATAAAACCATAAAGTGTAATAGACAATGGCTGTGTGCCCAGTCTGTTATTAATCCATCAATTATTTTATATTTGTAACCATGAGCTTGAATCAGGTTTAAAATGCTCTATTTAAACTATCAGGGGGAAATGCCCAAAAGCCAAGCATATCCCATTGTACCCAGCTTCTATCAGTATTTATGTTTACAAAATGGAAAAATCCCCTAAATTCGGTCAAATTGGAGTTAACATGGAAATTCAAGCAAAGAAACGCGATTACATTCTTCGAATTTCAAAAATAATGTCAAAATATAATATGTCAAAAAAAAATAATGTCATGCGTTTAAATCTGCCATTTGCTGCAGGAAACTCAATTGGAAGCGTCCTGCGGCCTACGCCAGAGGTAAGGATAAGGATACAAAACAGGTTTAGAGGCCCTTAACTATTTGAAGACAGGGTTGCCGCAGAAATAACATTTGTACTTTCCGTTATAGTTGGTATATTTGTAATAATAAAAAAAAAAAAGGCGCCTCGTCCCAGGATTTTTCAATTTTGAAATCTATTTAGCATACTGCTTGCTCTAGTTTTGTCTAGGAAAGAATGGTTAGCATAACCACTGGCGTTAAAGGGGAGAGAAAAGAGCGCCTAGATTTTGAATAATACTTTTTTCGAATTTTCATTGAAAAAAATATTCCCCTTCCCCATTTTTACATTATTTTGCTTGAAATTACGACCATAATTTCAAAACTCAATGACTTGGGGTTAATGCCGAAAATTGACCAGAAACTTACAGAATGTAGTTCTTATTTCTATATCTACAGTATTTGTTTTCGTCTACAAGCATTTTTGCCGGTAAGACAGTGAACAGATAACGAAATAACTTGGCAACCAGGTGTACACCCATCGAGGACAGTGTGCAGTCCCTTGTAAGTTTAGTACGAATAACAGATGCACTTGGACGAAAACAAACAAAAATCACTTGGAACGTACAAACAAATTTGAAGAATCACCACTCCATGTTAAACAATTTTCAGTTGTTACAATTCTAAAATTAAATAAACAGAGGATACATTCTATTCAAAAATGAAACATTCTTGTAGGTTTCATGTGTCAGCTGGAGTAATAGTAAATAGCAGGCAGATATTAATAGATACGATTTGGGAAGATCCGTGTAGCATTTTTGCGATTAAACAAATAACAACTCCATGGATTTGGCTTATTCTTTGTCAATGTGTTTATCTTACTTAGTCTTTACTTGAACTAAAATAGATCAATCCTTTATACAGAACGTAGCTTCTAAAATTGGTCGTAAATTACGCAGTGAAGTTTGGAATCGTACTATAGCACGTCGTCAGTCGGGTATCAAAAGGATGTATCTCCATAATTGTAAATTTTTAGCTGAGCAAAAAGACACAATTATTATTTCCCCTCCAATAAGCGTGAAACAAAAACGGATTGATATGTCAGGTCAATACATTAATACATTTTTGGATTACGGTTATAGGGAGGGGAGGGGAAATAAAAAAGTTGAGGCTTCTTTTCTACTCTTCTGAAAATGTACAACTATGGAGATGCGACCTTTGGTACCCAACTGACGATGTATTAAAGTCAAGACTAAAGGCTTAAAATGTGTACTACTAGTATGAAGTCACTGTTATCAATTCAATTACTGGTGTAAGAATATGCACATAACACTATTCTTGAAGGGTACACGGAGCAAAAAGGGGTCGAGAAATAAGGCCATAAATGTAAAGGCTAGTACCAAAAGCTAAGACCCATTTGGGTTCTGATCCGGGAGCATTCGACACGGGGCGGTTCTTTTGCTTGTCAGGTAAGATTAAAGTCATACCCACACAAAAAGAGGCAATGGTGAAAGGCACTCCCCAGAGATTGGTGCAAAATAAAAGCACAAACAAGGCTAACCCTCAAGGGAAATGAAGAGGATTTTTCCTGGGGAACGTGCATGATACAAATCAATGGATTTTCAGTCACCATATTTCAATTCTCACAACTTTTCCTAGGACCAATCTTATATAAACACATATGTATAAAGGCATCAGTCCATATAGGCCTGACCCAAAGAGGAGATCAAGTCAAAAAATGAAGAGAGTTTAAGGATAGGCAGCAAAATGTCAATTTTCTGTAGGGTAGGGGGAGTTCCGGACCAATGCTGCCCCCTCCTCCATTGTATACTGATATGAATATAGTCATGTCTTACATCAAAATATACAGCTATGCTAAAGAAAGCATATAGTCAAAAATTTACAAAGTAAAGATAAATAGTCAGCACGTTTGTTCGCCCTAATAAATTGCAGACAACCATTTTTAAAAAGAATCAGTTGAATGGAATAGCGTAGAAGGCAGTATGTTCAACTAACAACCTTCCAAGGTTAATAACACTTGGATCTTCAAAAGATCAGTGAAAGATGAATTTATTTAAATTTTCCCACCAGTTTGTTTAACTGTCACTTGTGTTCCCCTACATTAGAGATGATTGTGACATCCTTCAGGATTAAATAAATAAATATTGGATACCAGAAGAACAATAAGAAACTAAAGAAATTCTCAAGACTCGCTTTCAGTCATCCTACCAACTACTAAAATCATTAGGCAAGATACAATCTAAGCCATGATTCACCATTAGACTCAGGCCAATATTCTTGGAATAATGAAAGTACATATGCATGCCATTACTCTGAAGGGCTCCAAATTATACAAAGAGAGAAACAGATCGCATGAGAGATTCGAAGAACAAGTAACCAATTAAAATTCCTATTGTTTACATTAAAACCTATTCAGCAATAGGTTAATAATTGTGTAAAACCCTTTCAATTGTGCAAATTAATCTTTAAGATATATTTACACTACATATTACGCCATTCTAGAACCGTAATTCCGAAAGTTTTTACATTGGAAGGGCTACACAACTCGCCATGTTAAGCAAACAAAGAAAGAAAACAAATTGCATAAGAGACACAAAGGATTAGCAAACCATTAAATTGCCCAGTGCTTACTTTAGCACATATTCACCAATGGATAAATATTTGTCCAATACACCTTTTTTAATTCTACAAATCAATTTCCAAGACCTTAGGCGTCTTTGTATAAACTACATCCTTTGAGGTGGAAATTAGACTTGAAGCATCAAGAAAGCAAAGCAAAAATATTTTTTACACCCTGTACCCATCAACCTGATACCGCCCCTTTCCGTATTTAAAAACTGGTTTTCTTTTGTTTGTTAAATCATTAGAATAGTACCATATTTTCGTCATTGTTGCCAAATTGAGTCGTGAAAATCGACAAGCATACTTATTGGTTAGGTCTGACAACGCTTTTCGTCCGTGAAAAAACACACTAACCATCTAATTATTCCCAAAGACAACGTTCCAAGAAAAACTACAACATATTTTTTCGGTTTATTTTCGGCTGATAAAAAAAGAAATACCGATGATTTCAAGGTTTATTATATATGTTATTAAGAGGACATTTATAAATGGATTTTTTTTCAGAGGGGTTACAAAAAAAATCATTTCCAAATCATAGCCACCATTGTATAGACTACATCTTTTGACGTGGAAATCAGAGTTAAAACACCAAGAAAGCAAAAGAAACATTTTTTACACCCCGGACCCATCTACATGAAACTGTAACTTTCCGTATTTAAAAAGGGCGATTTTCTTTCATTTGATAAATTACGAAGTCCTAGTGTTCTTTTCAAGTGTCATAAACAAAAGACTTGTTTAATATTTAATTGAAGACCTCTACAATATAAAAGAAACTCCGTCTTTTTAAGCGTCTTTGTATAAAACAACGGTATCTCATAAGGCTAATAATCCGAAAATTCCTAACAAGCAATACTTCTTGGTTGCTATGGTCTTAAACTTAGGCTAAAACATTTTTCATCTCCCTTGAGATCCGAGCTATTCTGTTTCATATTACTTTAAAGCTAGAGAGAATAAAGACATTTATAGACCATTCTATTTTCAGATTTTTTGTTTATTTAACTATTTCAAAATAACACCATTAATAACACCTGCTGGTGGACGTCACCTGATTACAATCTCTTCTCACTCCTCAATCCCCATGGCTGAGAAAAGCATGCCTCTAAATTGTTATAATACGTATATTTTTGAATGAACCGAGTTGAAAATTAATATATTTAAATAATGTATTAAATAATTTCATTTTATAGAAATATGGGAAAAGGAGCAGTCTCTCGAGGAGTCTCTTCTTCGTGGAAATTATGGACATAATGCCCATTGTTTAAATGGGTATTATGAGCCAACTATTGATGAGAATAATCATGAAAGTGCAAATCAAGAGAATCAGCGAACTTCTGGACATGGCCTAACCAAGGCATTTGGGGGAGGGTTTCTTAAACTGGAAGTGACCCCAAAAATTCAACAAATAAGAAATATTTGATTGTAATAAGTGAGAATTATCTTACTAAAATGTTTAGGTAAATAGTAATTATAACAATAGCCTACTCTTAATTTTCAGTTCAAATGTCATGCCAATAACCTTTATTTTTCCTGCCCTATGCTCTGTGAGCTACTCTGTAAACCACGTGTCTTTCAGTGGATCTACAACTACGATTGTGACTAAAGGGTCGACATCTTGGAGCTCTAAAGGTGTTCTCAAATGAAACATTTTGTTTTGTTTAGACATGGCTGCAAGCCTAAAAAGCTATATGTCATATTTTTGCAACACAGTCGCATAGCAGGGTCGTACGGGGCTCATGCCCACTCCGCAAAATCCTAATTCTTCCTGAATCTCCCCCTAACAAATTCTAATTCTCCCCCTAACAAATTCCTGCGTGTGTGCCTACTGTATAGCACTCACTTAGAAATTCAGAACCAAAATTTTCAAAATTATAGGGTTTCTACATTTCATAATCATAATAAATGAGAAATCATAATAAATGAGAAAAAAAAGATAAAAAACGAGGGTAATGTCAGCCAGTGGAAAAATATAAAGTAAAAATTACCAGATATTTCGGCAAAGGCCTCCATCAAGTCGTCTTCAGTGCTCAGAAAAAATAAAAAACAAAAAAGAAAAAAATCTAACATTTTGAAGTAAACTTCACCAGAGCTATTTGATCCGATTTTTTCATTTGTATTTCATACGTATTAAATCCTAACTAAGAAATGTCAGTTTGGAAAAGAGAACAAGAAAAATTTAATGACAAGACATAGACTATTTCTATTAAATTACCAGTTTATGGTTTGCGCTTTTTTAGAAGAACTCTTTGGACAAATCTTTGTCTTAGGGTATATAATACCACCACCCATTTTACTTCTGTAAAGGTGAACATATGAAGACAGTCTTTTGTTTTACTATCAAATACTCCTACGGAAGGGAGTTGTTAGCCTCCCAGCACACATGTGCGTCCTTGGCCTATATATATTACTCCAACTCCGTCTTGGTAACATCTTTTTTTTTAGAACTCCTACCCACCCATAGAAAGACCCAATAATCCCAACCCCAAGTAGTTGGTGCACAACTATAGAGGATTGTAGATAAATTTAATACGAATCAAAAAAAAATTTATGTTTATAACAGCCGTGCATTTTAAATTCTGTATAAATGTTAAGGTATAATTGTGTAACCGTAAAATTACTATTTATCCATTTTAAAAAGGCTATCTGGCTCTGCGATAGTGAAAAATTAATTGACTAATTATTGACTAAAAATTAAGAATATTCGCTTGCCCCTTATAGGACCAAAATTGTTGTTCTACGTCAAGAGATTGTAGAAATTGGTATCGTATGTATGGTATCGTATCGTATGTAGAATCACCAAAAATTCTACATACGATACCTCTGAGGCAGGAGAATAAATAAATCAACACGTGTCCGTGACCATCTTTCTCAGAAGAAATGTAAAATCTCGTACTTTTGCAGATAGGGGCTTGAAATTAAAACCCCCAAACTTTGCTTATTTGTACACATTGTTATCAAACTACGGTATTTTAGAACTTATGACTCTTAACTATTTCCACTTTTAACTTACCATTAATTAACACGAAAAGGTTGTTTATTTGTAGTCTATAAAAATCTAGAGAAAAAATCCTCGGCGTATAGGGACATAAAGGCAAGAACAATGTTTAACTCATTTAAGTAACTTGTATGCAGAGGGATAATTTACCATGAAGTCATTATGGCATGTACAAATCAAACCGTTAAGTGTTGCGAAATGAGAGAGCAGGTGACAACATAACAAAATTGTACAGAAGGCAAGGACGCAATTCATGCGGTAGCCTACTGTTAAGGATCAGAAAAATCCACACCAGAAAGCAAAACATTCCCTGGTAATGGAATCCCCCCTCTATACTGAAAAAAAACGAAATGGTATTTCTCATCATCTCAATTAGCCAGCCGTTTTCTTCGAGGACTTGTACCTTGGTATGTGTCTAAAAAATTCACTAAATTTCGCAGGTGAATTATGTTTCAGGGAATAGTGTCCAAATTTCAGTTACGTTAAACTTTTGAGGAGATTACGAGCAAGGCTGTATCAACATGTGTTTGAGCCCCTCCTTCCAATTGGGCATTTTTGGTTTTGTAGTAGGTTGAGACTTCACAATGCATTGGTTATATAATGGTTCCATACACATCCCCTCCCCCTCCCCCCAAAAATCACAATCCAGACTAACCCCTAGTAATATTACGTCTGTATAAAATTCTTATACGCAGAAACGCTCCTAAAAACGGAATCTTGACCAAGTCTTTCCAGCTAGGACAATTTGAGTCAAAAAGAAATAACTCACTTTTCCAAGAGTTGAAATACAACCAAAACCTATCATACAATAATGGCTTATAAACAATTTGGGTACTTTTTAATTATTCAGAGCATACTGAAGAATTTCATTCTGTAAGGTCTTAAACATATACATTTTGAATATGCAATGGCCTTTTAATAATTTTTCCATAGTCCCAGCATCCTCTCCTCTCCCCAGAAGATAGAATCCTGGCTATGCCCTTGACACTGGAGCAATTTTGTGGCAAAATAGGACTAATTAAAAATTTCCCCTCAGAAAAAAGCCTCTACATAAAGTATTATTGATATGATTGTTAAGACCACTCTTTCATACGTCACCTGCTATCCTATTAGCCATCCTGAAAGGTTTGTTTGACTTATAGGGTGTCTATACTGCTCTGAATTTACAGTTAACTGGAAATACAAAGGCTTTGTAATTGTAACGTAATTACCGGACTTCCTTTCGAACTAGCCAATAAAGATGAAATTGTGTACCTAAGCTATACCCACAGTTAATGAAGTTACAAAATTGTGCTCACAACCCAAAAAAAGCGTAAAGCCGCTTAGCCACGGACACACCACAAGCAGAAATGGAGAAAACGAAAAATATTTTACAACTGTTATGTTTCTGCTATATTCTTGCACTTACTTTTAACTGCATAAGTATCAAAAAGTAAAGGGAATACAAAAATCGTTTCTAAATAATTGTAAACTTTTTTTTTCCCAGTTTTTTTGTTTTTTATTTAGAGCTGAAAGCACTCTAATAGCATTCCCCAACAACATTTCGAACTGTTTGAGAATTTCACTAACGATTTTCTGTTGACCCTAAAATTGTTGCGAGAAGTTTGTTGTTCGGAGAGTAGAAGAACGCCCTTATCTTTGTTGGGCTGTAAAAATAATTTGAGAATGCAATCATTCATAGGTCAATCGCGTTTCTTGGAGACTCAGAACAGCAATTTTGAGTTTCTGGAAAGTTTTAATCAAAACTATAATGTATTCATAAGAAAAAATTGTTTTCTTGCGAAGCTTACTGTAGTCGATTTATTGTAAAGAATGTATATTAAACTTAAAAACCTAATGTAACTGTTCATAGCAAAATCATAGTAGTTCATAATCATAAATTCGTTAGATGTTTTAAATGCAAGAATGGGAACAATTTCCACAATGTATCCCCAAATCGACCTAAAGGAACACCACTCAAGTACTGCACTAGAATTCACATGTATTTACAACCAAATTAGTGAAGTCTAATTCAATTCTTGTGAATTAAAAATGGACATTGTGAATTCTTTAAATTCTTTGCACACCTTTTTTGACAGCCCTCCAATTTGACATATAATGATTGAAATATGCCAATAATGATCGACATATAAATTATTACTTATTGCTGCCGTGCGTCTACAAAACTGTAAAGTTTTTCTTAGCGCGGCAGCATTTTGTAGAAGATGTATTTTGGTTTTGTATGTGAAGAAAAAACAATAATAATAATTGAATGGTTTATAAATTAAAGAACTCCAGAAACAGAAGTATGAGAAAATTGCAAAGTTGATTTATTGTCAGCTATTGTATTTTACACATGATTCTTGTTTTTGAAAGTATCTCCTGGCATAGAAATAGGGGAAGAGCCCATCCGTGACTACTTGTTCATATTTAAGCCCAAGTACACAGTCCATGCGAGTGCAAAATGGTATTAGTTGAGCGGCTCACATGCTAAACTGATTAGATCAATAAAGCAAACGCCTGAGATAAATGTGAAGCAGATCCATTATTGGTTGTTGTGTTTGCTATGTCTCATATGACTCTGAAATGATCCTATTTTCAACAGTCCCGCCCAAATTAATACATTTCTGTTGATTGTTAATTAACAGTTCTGTTTCTGCAAGCTAACAGGAAATTTTTAGTATCAATTGTGACGCAGAAACGTGCCTGCAGTTTAGTCACCCCGCGGATATACATAATTACCAACAAATGTTAATGAAATTCTCTAATAAGTTAGAAAAAATTGAGTGCTCAAACCACACAATAGAAATAAAATTACAAACTTGTTGATAAAGAAACAACCGTGACCGACCTTAACCCATTTTTTGAACAGTTTATTACTATAAACATAAAATAACTTATTAAATTATGGTGTGCCAAATGAGACATGGCTCCTAACATCCATCATCCTGAGTACGATGGGCTCCTGTCAGACGAAACTCTGACGAATATAGGGGCTTCGTTGGCATGATTTTTGGTCAGCAAACCCTCAGATGATTCGATAACCTCCTCATTATGCAAACGATATCCCACGGTTGGTTGTCTTCGTGGGGCAGACCTCAAACTTGGAGGAAAGTCAGTCTGCAATGTTCCTCAATTTGGTGGATATTGCCATTGGTAATGCCTCATAACAGCAGATAGCCCGATTGAAGAGTGAAGTTGCAACGCTCTCTACACCGGCAATCATGCGGCAGAGATCTTAAGGAAATTAAACTTTGGTTATATTCCAACTGTTTGCAAAGGTTGCACGTTTGGTTTCCCCGCCCAATTAATACGTTTAAATTGTCCACGGCTGAAATGCATAATAAGTGAATAAACAAGTTTTCTTAGCAAAATACTAGAAACATTTTTATGTTAATATATGAAAGATTATCTCCAAACCCGCTGTGAGTGCTGTCACATTCTGGGAAGACATTTCTATTTATTACGATCTTATAAATGACGAAATATGTTGACGTCCTTTTCAGCATTTTGAATGATTATGTCTTTAAGAAATAGGAGAGGAGTCATCAACTGATTAGCAACAAATATATCTTTAATTTTGTGTTTCTGTTTCAAATCTCCTGCTCAAATCCTTTCACGTTGTCATCCTTGAATCCTGTCAAACGCCGGCAATCGTATAATGGAAAAGTAAAACTACTGTTGGAATCGAGGAAATGAGAAATACTTTACAAGTATAAATAGTGTTTTTACATATTTTTTTTAATTCCTATCAACTTCATATGGGTATAAATTTGAACAAATGAGAAGAAAATATCAAGCATTTATGCAAGGACTTACTTCGGGCAATTCACATGTTTCCACAAAAAAGCGAGACCTAATTTTACACCTTAGAAAATAGTGACTTAAGAATACACATTTACAAATGATGACCAGCGTCCCTCATCTACCTCAGCAAATGGCAGGTTGTTTAATCCCTTCCTAAGGGATTTTGCAAAGGGGCCCTCAGTGCCCGGCCCCCCGAGATCCTGCATGATTTCAAATTTTGGGTAATTCCTTATTCAAGCTCCCCCAAAAGATTTGTTTTTATTATTGCCCCCTCCCCCCGAAAAATATGTTACTGCCTCCTATAGGTTGAAACTGCATGAGGCTTCAGAACAAATAGCTTGGAAAGGTTTTAATAAATTCACAAGTGTTCACTTTTAGTAAAACAGGATTGGATTAATCCCTCTCCCTCAGCCTGACAAAATTAGAACTTTGCATACATTCATAAAAAAAACTATTTTCAATAACAATATAGATTACAATTCAACACAATATTAACACCTCCATTGGCAGTCATGTCTCAGAGGAGCGTCTGGTGCAAAAGAAGGTGTAAATATAGGTCCAGAACCCCAAACAGGGTCCAGAGCCAATTTCCCCAAATCAAGTAAAATGATAGTAAAAATAAAAGTCATAAGGTACAATAAAGGTGCTATTTAGTATTTTAAAATTACTATAAAGGTACTTTATAGTACTATATAAAGGTAACTTATATTATTATTAAGGTAAAAATACTAAAAACTGATCTGTTTCTATTGATGCTTGAATTATACATGTTTATCTTAGTTTCATCTTAGACAATATTCTGGAAGAAACTAAATTTCAGCTGGGGGTAGGGGGCAACCCGAGATCTGGGAGGGGCAGTTGCCCCTGCCCTATAGCAAATTACACCCCTGTAGGTTGGTAATAATTTAGTTGAGAGCAATTAATGATGAAAAATGGTATGTTTATCTTTCCATAAACGTATACATCTTCACATAATTTAGCTGGGAAGAGTTACATCACTTAGTACCTTTCTTTATGCTCTTCTCAAATTCAATAATCACTTCTGGGACAAATAAAATTTTGAGCCCTTTAAGGAGTTTAGGTGCTTATCTGTTAGCCAGTGCACACTCGAGAATTTAAATCTATAAAATCAGAAAATAACTGGTTTATTGCTGTTTGTATACAGAAGCAATTAGCTTTGGCTTAGTGGAAAACTACATTGTGGCTATATTTTAATAAATATTTAGTTGGTATTTTGGTTAGGTTACATTTTACATGCAGCTCTGTTATCCTTACCCCTTCACTCCTCCCTAATGTGCAAATATACAGCCCAAATTATATATATATATATCGTATTTATCTCCCAATGGCATCAGTTGTTTCAACCCTGTACCTGTGGATCCAAATTCCTGAGTGTGTACTGACTAACAGATATAGGTTAAGTGTCAGAGTTTAAAACAGTCCATAGCAACCAAAAGTTTAAAATTGTCACCCTAAGAAAAAACTGCCAAGTGAGAAAAAATTGTAATTTGTAGCTGATTCAGGAATGGTAATTTTTATTTTCATTGGTTTTAATAGTACAAATTTTTAAACAAATTTGTAGAAATTTTTAAAGAGCCTTAAAGCCCTTGAAAACATTATCACAGCAAAAAAACGGTTGATGAAAACCCTATATCAGAGGAACTTAGAGCTCCTGTCTTGAACAGCAAGGAAAATCACATTTTTCATGGGCAACATGGCAAATTTGGGGCAGATTATACCACTGAGCTACAAATAAGGTGAACTTGCCATTTAAATGCCTTATTTTATGTTGTTTCTGAATATAATAATAGGAAATTCAATTTTAAGCCATTTAAGGACTGTCAAAGATGGTACCTTTTTCTTTTATTTTCAGCTAAAAAAGGGTTAAAAACAGTAACTCTTACTTCATAATATTAATTGTCATCAACACATATCAACTGCACCTCCATTATACTTTACCCTCCCCCTCATGTACAAATATATAGCCAACTTAAATTTTCTCTGGTTCTTGATTCCAGCCAGTGGTGGTTCTGGGCCTGGGGATAGATGCCCCTCTCTAGTTTTTCTGAAATTTGATATTAAATTGTTTTATTTTATTTTTTATAGCCTACTCCTATTAAAATAGGCCTAACCTATTTAATTGACTAAAAAATTGTCAGAATTATAATTTTTGTGTACCTTCCCCTCCCCCAGCTTATGAGCTGGCATCGAATTTTCTTCAATGAATGAGTAACCTACGCTATTATAGGGCCTAGTCTATCTAAAGCTCATTATTAATGAATTAAATTCTTTATGAACAAATTAAACTAAAAAATTAAAACGTGCTATAAACGATAGAGCAGATCCGAATAATTACCTTAAATATTTCAAGCTGTTGAGAAAGGTCAAAATTCCAAATCTATTTAAACTTCACAAACCAGCACACACTTTGAAAGCAGAATTTAAACTGCTTCTTTTCAAAGTTTCACGGCGGGTTTCCCGCGCACCACAGAGGGGTGATAAGAGAGGGTGTGAAAAGGGTTTGCACTGTGGCTCTATAGCCGTTTCTGACACAAAATGATGGCCAAAAAAATGAAATTTTATTTTGTATTTCCTTCTAGGAGGAATTGGTTGAAAAGAGTAAAAAAATAAAATGTATTTGAATATTTGCCAATTGTAGACTCTGTCATGTGTGGGCTTATTGTGTAAGCTCCAATAAAACCACAACAAAGAACGCACTTAAATTATTAGTTACAAGGGCGTTGGCATAATATTTCAGAAAGGATCATAATGATGAAAAAAAAATTGAGGCCGAATATTTAGCAAAATCTCGTGCTTAAACTTAGCATAACCACACAATCTTTATATTAGAAGAATAAAACAAATAGTAAGAATCATTTCATACAAGAATAGTAAGAATGCATTGAGAAACACTTTCTCACTTAATCAGTTTTGTAGATTTAATTGAAGAATAATTGCAAATTAAAGCGTAGCGTACTGAACTTAGGCTATGAAATTCTTAATTAGGCTATTAATTGAATACATATCAATAGAATTATAAAATACTTTTCATAGCCTACCCTCAGGCTGTAAACTGGGAATTCAGGGAGGGGTGCAGAGAATATAGCTTCAAAGAAGACCACAATAGCCCAATCTAAAGGAAGTATACATAATCAGGAAGTAATTTTCAAAATTTTTGGGCTGGCCCCAACCCTGGTCACGTTTATCACACTATTCAAACAATATTTACTAACTATATGCCCCTCCAGATCATAATTTAAATATTAGCTAATAATTTAAAACAATAATTGAAAAATCTATAAATGAGGAAGGGTAAAATTCAGGGCTGTTCCTAGAGCTGGTAGCCCCGAGTATAATTAATCTTGCCCCACCAACCCATCCAAAAAGTATTTTTGGACGAAATAAGGAGTGATTAACGTAAAGTTCTTTTTAATCTTGGCCAGACCCCCCCCCCCACTGTACCAGTGATAACTTTCCCGCGTCCCTCCTCACCCAGCTTTGAATTACCTTGACAACAACTTACTAACCATAGCCTTGTCTTTTCTTGAAGGCAGAAATATAGAGAGAGGAATGCCCGGATCATATCCCCTAAGCTTGGAATTTGGAAGATGGTATTTATAATTTTCTTTCTTATAATTTGTTTATTCCTAAGGTTTCCACAATTTATAAACATTAAACTGAATGGCTTTTGGATTGTACATAAGCCAGAATTAAGAGTAACCTAATTCATTGAAGACAATGAAAAAATGCCCCCAATAGTATCAAAAATACGTTTTTTATATATTCTTTAATATAAAAATGGGAGAAACATTCTAGTATCCCCCCCACACACACACATTCACACACTTTTATGAGATGGTGCCCATTGTCTGCCATATTCTATTACATATAGCCAAAACTAAATGCTAAAGATTCATTTAAATGAATCAGACCGTTTCTGAATTTAAACTGTAAATAAGGAGTGACTCGGGCTAACAGCAAGCGAAACAATTTTGAGGAAAAAAGGAATTTTGATGACAATCAAAAGATCGAAGAATTTGATTTTTATGCTGATTCGAACTATATAAAGTTCATTAAATTTAATGTTACCCATAAAAAAGTACGAGCCAGGGAAAATAATGCATTTTTTTATTTTTTTTCAAGTCTCATTGCCTTTTTTAGGTGACCAAAAAATTGGAGGTCAACTAACCCACCTCCCAGGGTCATTTTTTCTCCAAAGACATCCGATCAAAATTTTTAGATGTTCGTTTGGTTCAGTATAGTTGAGAGGTGCAATATCCATGCCTCTGGGTATAGGAACCCCTCCCCGTTACTTACATGCAGTATTTGTTATTATGAAATATGCAGATATTTCCAGGGGGACTTCTGCAGAGGGAGGATTTTCTAAGGTGAAAATTTTCCGTGGGAATATGTTTATCTTACTTTCTCAATTTCCCGTGTGGAGAGAATTTCCAGGGAAATTTGTCACCGTTTTCCGGGAAAAATTTCCAGTGGAGAGGGAATTGTCAAGGAGGTATTTTAAGTGGGGGGATTCTACACGCTTGGAATTTTCTGTGGAAAATTCTATTAACTAGGTGAAAGTGAATCAACTTAGTGAAAGTGAATTGCAATAGTTAATTAACAAAACGTTTTAATGCTACTTTAATACCGTATTTCATAGCTTACTTATTTTCAACTTTTAAATTTATTTTCATTAAGAATTTAAATTCCGTATTTTAAAATTATGCGCAAAGGAACTTCGCCGTTCTATTCACTTGCTTAATGACCTTTTAAGATTTAAGTAAACAATGATGAGTCATTTCAGATACGTGACTAATTCATCGTTGCATGAACAATTAATATTGGTTATGAAAATCCTGTAAATCTTATATTGGTCAGGTGGAAGTTCGGAGGAATTTTCCGTGGGAGGAATTTTCTGGAGATATTTTGTCACGGAGGGGGATTTTCGGTTTAGTATGGAATGCGATCAGAAATTAAATATAAAACAAGTTCGTTTCAAGTGAAAGTAAGAAGAACTTGCTCGGGGGAACTGTCCGATGACACTTTTCAGGGGCAATTTCCTTGGATGATGATGTTTTTACGCGGGAGGAATTTTTCGAGAGGGATTTTCTAGGGGCAATTCCCACGGAGAGGGAGATGGATTTATCGGCATGATTTCAAACCATCACTCAACAATCTTGTGTTTTGGCTGGTGTTCTTATGGAATTTTGACAAAATTTAATTTTAGCAGAAAGAGGGAAGATTTGAGAAGGATGTATTCCTCCTCTCATATTCCTCCTCTCAATATTCCTCCTCATGTGTGGAGTAGTTTCCGCTCGTTTCCAGTTTTAATGTTGCTCATTACTTTCAGTCGGAGAAGTGTTTATTTTTTTACTTGATAGAGCCTACAAAGGCTGACCAGAGATTTTTTTCATGTTTTTTTTTTATGTTGATTATAATACATTACTGCCTCATTTAGGCTTTTATGTCTTATTTGTTCAGAGCAATTTGTTGTCAAAATTTTAATTTTATGTGGGAAACTTGGCATAAATTGGAGAACAGGAATGAAGGTAAAAAAAAGCTAACCACATCAAAAATAAAATGACATAGAAACAAAATATATATATATATATATATATATATATATATATATATATATATATATATATATATATATATGTATATATGTGTGTAGCGGTTTCACAATGACCAAGTACTGGTCACTGTGACCAAGTAATCATGTAGCATTAGTTTACCCGAGATCCATAAGAATGTAAAACTATTTGTCTATGGTATTTTTTTTAATCTCTTTTTTGCACAAGCTATCATAGATTCTTTTGCACAATTAAAAGCTTACGCCTCAAAATGTTAATGTTAATGGAAAAATTTTAGTCCTAAGATAAGGCACCGTGTAAACCTGGTTTCGAAATTTTAAGATTATTTCAATACTAAATTTTAAGATTATTTCACAATTTTGTTTTGGTGTTGTACACAAGGAGAAGTGAAATCCCCTAACCCTGTGGGATACGTAAAGCAAGAGTCAGGGCTTCAAGGGCATCAAAAATACACAGAGGGACTTTATTCTGTTTAGGATTCAAATAGAGTTATTCATCACTTTCTTCTTTCGATACGTTTTAAAAGCTTCTGCGCGCTTTCGAGAGAATTCCATAAAATTAAGTTTAAAAATGAATGTAATGATTTAAATACAAAGGCTGGAAATTAAAAAACTGATTTTTTTTCTCTGGAAAGTGTTTGGAAACCCTCAAACTTTATGCTTCGGCTTGCCCCAAGTCACCGGCACTCTTTAGAGCTAGTATGGCAGGAATTGCATTAACACTTGTTAAGACTACGTAAATTTAATTAGAGATGTAATTAATAAGAGATGTAGGGTTGTAAAAGGTTATTGTTGATTGCATAGGAGCTAAGCACGCCCACTTGTTGAAGGTGTTGGATCAACCCATACTAGATCACATTTTTAATCGAAAACGTGAATCAGTCGGTAAAGTATATGTATAATATTATTAGACCAGAGCATAAAAATTTTATTCAAAAGTTGTGTCTATTACGATGTTTTTTTGTTGATTTTTTCAAATAAAACATGCCACTGTAAAAAAGGTAAATTCCCATGTCCAAAGCCGCTAAGAAACCCATTACAAGATTTTTACTTTCGTAAAAAAAAAAAAGATACAAAAGTTAACTTTATAATTTTAAATTATATCAAGATGTTAATTGATTATTAAATTGAAGATCATAACTGAATATTATTTATTAAAAAAAATTTAGTATCGATTAAAATTTGGTTAAAGGATTGAATAATCTTTTATTGTGTAATAATCGAAAGCTGTTAAAATACCACCATTTACCTTTATACTTACTTTCCTTTCCTTGCTTGATTTACTTTCCTTACTTTCCTTGCTATATTTACTTTCCTTTCCTTGCTTGATTTACTTTCCTTACTTTCCTTGCTATATTTACTTTCCTTTCCTTGCTTGATTTACTTTCCTTACTTTCCTTGCTATATTTACTTTCCTTTCCTTGCTTGATTTACTTTCCTTACTTTCCTTGCTATATTTACTTTCCTTGCTTGATTTTCTCCATTATTATTCACTTTTGGCTATTGAGCCAATTTAGTACCAAAACGCTAAGGTATATAGCGCTTAACTATCTGCCTATCTTAATACTATCTTAGTATTTAACTATCTAAGTACTTAACTTAAATAATACTTAACTGAAATTCCAATTTGCCCTCTCATAACTTTAAATCTTTGTGCACAATAGAAAGCAGAACATTTCAGATTAACCTAGAATGGTTTTATAAGAGAATGAGTTAATATCAAATTTAATTTCATGGGAGGTGGTCAGAATATAAGCTGTAAACAAATGAAGATATTGATACCATAATTAAAAATTTGTCATTTAGACATTAGTTTGACTGATCAAAGATGCTTAAAGTTTCCTCTCCTTGATTTTCTGGCAGATATTCAGGTGAAAATTGAATTTTCACATTCTTTAAAGTAAGGAAACAAGTATGGGAATACTCACAAGCAAAGCGAGTAACGATCTACTCACTGAAATTTTAGTTTTGGATTCATTTTAATTTTCTTAGTTGTGTAAAATATAAAGGTAATACACTTATTAACATATAAGCTTAAAAAAAAACTTTTCCGCAGCAGTAGAATTTCAAAGAAACGTAAAGAGTCACATTAAACTACACTAAAACGCTAAACCACAGTAAGCCACACTAAACAGGCGGGTTAATGATTTTTTAACAAGATATTCTTCGGATTGTTGATAGACAAGCCTAGACAATGTGCGCTTCCTCTTTTTATATGTCGTTCCTTGATATTATATGATCCTTATCGTTCCTTGATATTATATCGTTCCTGGATATCGTTCCTTTTTTTATATCGTTTCCTTGATAGCATCGTTATACGATTTTCTTATTTTAGAACTTATCAGTATGTAAGATACCCAAGGTTCTCCTTAGCTATCCGTGTTTGAAGACACTAAACACATCAGCATCAGTGGCTTTGATATTCCAAGTTCCAGTTCCGCGGAACGGAACTGATCTAATTAATGGTCGAAAGTTCAGATTTTGATGTGTAGATGGCTTTGGCATCTATCCCATATAGGTTGGCTCTGCTGGGCAGTGTTTGCCAACGCTTTAATATAAATTTGTACCAGAATTCCAACTAAAATTGTATTTAATTATTTAAAGTTCTGTTAAGGTTATACCATCAGAACACCATTTTGAAAATTTGCCGCTCACCAGTGACGCTCGTCGGCAGTTATATTTAATTCATTTTACTGAGAACTGAGAAAGATACTTACGGCAGTGATATGGCTCGGAAAGACCAAGCCATATGGCTCGGAGAGACACCTAAAATGCTCGGAAAGACCTTCTTAGTTTAACAAATTAGAAGCCGCCAACCGCTATAGGCACTTTAGGCATTTATTTCAGTAGAATTTCCTTAAAGCATTCTCGAAGATGAGTGCTAGCATAAATTCTTCCATTCGATATTTTGGGTATTTAGGCAAATGATAAAGTAAAAATACCAGTAATGTTGTTTCAGAAACTTCTCATCACCTATATCAGCAATCACGCCATGAAATTGGTTAGCAGCCTGGGCTCAATTGGGTCCATGGACTATGAATGACAAGTCCTACAATTAATAAGTAAACACATAATAGTGTTTTCTTAATTTTTATAAATTTGACCAGCTCTTCGATTCAGCTGAATAAAACTAAAATGTGCCAAATTGGACGAAAAAATTTGGATTGTACCAGAACATTTGTAACTATACTCCTTTGATCCTCAAAGCATCTTTGACGATCTCTCAATTTTACTAGATACGGTATAATTGCACTGTATTGGTAGCACTGCTACTACACACAAACTGCTGCCAATCTAAGCTGAATACCAAATCTACAGCTGCCATCTACGTCTGTCGATGAGCTCTGACATTTTTACTTTTTATCTCTATTAAATCCAAGAAAATTACTGTGCCTTATATGCCAGATAACTTAACATTTTGAGAACGTGCAGTATCATACGCACGAAGACATGGCAAGGATGTTTTCAGCTTAAATGGTAAATAACACTTTCATACGCACAAGACATGCTTATTCAATTGCTATTTTTAAAATAGAATCAGTCTATTATTTTTTAAGTTTTTTTCTCAGTATGACTTTATATTTTAAAGCATTTAGTGAGCTTACACCAATATTTTATTAGAGAAATTTAGGTTTAAAATATATTTTCACCCCGAAATTTATCCTTTGTTGATTGAATGAATAGTAAAAACTACGCTAAAAAAAATTTTTTGGCTAGCTAAGTGTTAACATAAATCTGAAGAGCCTTGCGGATTTTTGAAAAGTTATTCCTTGTTTAATTCAAATCAAAAATTATTTTCGTTGTGTGAGACAACGTGTATTAAAGTTACATTTGTTTCTGTGATGTCTGAATTTTACGAAATGTTTTCTGTCGCATTTGTGTTCAGTAAGTCTATTTCGGAAATAAAAGTAACTAATTATCCTTTTATTTGGCCAAAATTGTAATGTTGTAATCTTGTAAAAATGAAGTTTTTGGCACTTGTGATCACGTTAATATAGTTAATTAGTATAATTAATATTACATAACCCCTGTTGTCTCTTATAAATTCGTATATATTGTCCCTTTCTACTCTACCCTTCCCTTTCTCTCCCCCCTCTCCGTGTCTTCTCTCGTTCTACATCTCTCTTTAGGATTTTTTTATGAAATATACTTCTGGCTTTACATTGTCTCTCCCTATTTTAGTTATAATTCAATAGATTTTATCTTCTGTTAATTTTGTATATTAGGTTGTTTATGATCGTCTAATTTTAAAGTTTCAAGTTAATAAGTCTATTATTAGAAAAAAATCCTCTAATTATTCATTTATTTAGCCAAAATTTTGCTGTTATTAGAGATGCTAATTTTTCAGCTCTTGTAATCACGTAAAAAATAGCATCACTAATATCGCACAGTCCCTGTCTAGTTCTTTTCTACTCTATTCTTCCCTTTCTTTCTTCCCCCTCTCTCTCTCTAGCTTCTCTCGTTGAGATTTCTTTTTTTGAAAAATGTTTTTGTTTTTATATTTTCATTTCCCTATTTTACATGAGATACAATAGATTTTAACTTCCGTTAATTTTGTGTATTGTTTTTTTTTATTATTTTAGTTTATAACTATCGCCGTAACGAGAAATAAAACAAATATAGGCAGAATTGTATTTATTTTCTTAAGTGAATGGTCGATTTTTTATGTATGCTTAAAAAATACATATATTGTTTATTGTGTTTTGGTAGTGCCTTATTCATTCGTGTTTCAGAAAAGAATTTCGAAAAAAAGCGTTTCATGTTTCAATCTTCAAAGTAAGGTCTTATTAACATTTTATCCTACCAAAAAGTGAAGTTTTTTTCTCTCTTTTTTTTATTTAAGACGACTATAAAGCATGTTCCAAAAAAGGATAAATGTAGTGGAAAGACAGAGGAATTCAGAAAAGGTAGATGTCATCATTGCAAAAAAATTCATCAATGATATAGCGTAGGTCTCGTAATCTCTTTTGTATTTTACATGTTTCCTATTCTAAACTACCCCTAACTTTCTCTCTCTGTTTCTCTGTTCTCGTTCTACTATGTTAAAAGTGAATATTTGGTTTTTATTATTTCCTTGTTGATTATTACCATGGTATTAAGAAATGAACCAAATATAGGCAGAAATATATTTGCAAAATTCATTTTCTCAAATGAGTGGTCGATTTTTTATGTACGTTCGAAAAATAAATATATTGTTTATTGTGTTTGGTATTGCCTTTGTTCAATCGTGTTTCAGAAAAGAATTTTGAAAAAAGGTGTTTGATCTTTTGATTTTCAAAATTGGGACTCATTAACCTTTTATCCTACCGAAGAATGATTCTTTTTTCCTCCTTTATCCTTGTCGAGTATACTGTAGAGGGTGCTACGAACAATCGTGGGAAGACCTCAGAACGGATAGATGCCACAGATATAAAATTGGCTATTTCGACCATTGTGGCTCATAGGTAACATCCTCCACAGAATAAGAAAAGATTGTTTTATCTTGTCTTTCTTCTGTAATTTTAGAATTGACACTTTGCAAAAAAAGTAAAAAGGAATTGAAACACAACTGTGATGAATAAAAGGTTGGGCGAAGAAAGGTTACTTTGGGCTAATAAAGTTCAAATGTAAAGATTAAACCTAACCTCCCAATCATATTTCGCTTGTGGTAGATCTATTTTTGTGCTTTGTTTTTTCTTGATTTTAGCTTCTCCCTGATTAACTTGTTTCTTCTGTTTTGGCTTTTTCTTCGTTTGAAATCCTGATCTCACATTACAATTATTTTTTTAAGACGATTAATTTTACATCTATCATAATTGTTGAAAACTTCATTCGAACACACAATTGAAAACTTGTGTCAACTTTCGTTTATCTGTAATATTTTTAACTTTTTTTTTAAAGAAACTTTTTTTATTCTACAAAAAGCAATCAGTAACTCAGGCACATCGTTTTTTTTTTTTTTTTGCACACAGATTTAAACCGTGTTAAAAGTCATTGTGAGTATATTTTACGAGCATGATGTAATAAAACTTTGAAACCAGGAAGAAAATTGGCTATATAAACTAAAAAAAAAAAAAATTGAAAGACTTTCCAGAAACACACAGAAAAGCTTTAAAAAAATCTCCGTTCTCATGAAAATTTAATAGTTAGTAAAACGGCAATTAGCAAACACATATTATTATTTTTTTTTTAAAACCTTCAAATGTCTCCCTGACCCTAATCGCAGTTTTGCTTCCCAGTGACCCCCCCCCCCCCAAAAAAAAACTTACTGCATCGAATGGAGGTTAAGGGTAATAGTTCACGAAAATCCTAGGGGGATGAGGGCGGGAAAATGTGCTTTTAGGTGGTAATTTTGTTGATTTCTTTATTCCTTTTTAAAATAATACTAAAAAAAGGAGAAAGGTATTTTGCAGTGACAGAACCAAAAATACTATCTTGTAAAAATTAAAAGGGAGGAAAAAATATAGAAGAATGATTTCCTTCCCTGTTAACTGAAGCACTGGGTGGAGAGAGGTTTAAAATGCCCACAGCGTACTAATTTTGTTAGCCAATATGACCACAAGACGACTTTTGGCTATGGAATTCATAACTATTATTAATTATACAAAACGTATGATGAAACGTATATTTAAAAACAAAACATGCAAAATAAGACTTATCTTATTATTTAGAACTTAAGAAATGTAACAATACAATACATATTAAAAAAAACACGCAAGTTGTCAAAAGTAATGTTTTAATGAAGAAATCTGACTTGAGAGAGTGCACTGCAAGCGAAGTGAAAACACGTCATCGGTAGAGTTTTGCTATTTCTTTTCGGGGGGAGTTTGAAATTCTGGCTTCGAAATTCTGGGGAAATTAGATAATGCAGCCACGAGTGCAACAAACAAACAAAAAAAAAAAAACAAAAAAACAAAAAAGGCGGAAGTCCAAGACAATGTGACCAGACAGGCACAAATTGTGTGCATTTTTCGTTTCAGAAGGCTAGAATTCAAAATTGGTAAAATTCACTCTTCCCTGACAGACTCCGGCACAGATTCCTGAAACAGTGAAGATATTTTTTGACAGCTTATATGGACTTATGTGCTTGAAATTTTCTTTTTTCAGTCTCTAGCTTGACAAGAAAGATATTTTTTTCACTTCTCTGGTATGCCAGAGAATTAACTAAAAGCAGGAATTAAAGAAGATCTAACATAAAAAATACTTACTTGCCAATATACTTGTCAATATCTTGCCAAAATAAACTTGGCAATATCTATGATGGTATTTTACATTACCTTCTGACTGATATGCAGAATTTTGCCCTATCAGCAATGGAATTTGTGATTAAAGAACTAAAAAGAAATAGATACTTTGTATTTTGTTTTAGAATATAGGTAAAATCACACAGAACGAGGAAGTTGAAGGTGTACTTGGCAAAGATTATAATCGAGATTAGGCTCGATTTTCAGATGAACTACAAAAGAGGAATATGTGAAGAACAAAAGAGAGGCATGATTCTTGAAGGTTGCCAAATGTCATTTAGATATGTTACATCAAAGTCTTGTTCCTTATGTATTGCTTTTGTGACATAGCAATTCTAAGCTTAAAGGTCATTTAGATTCTCGAACTGAGTTACGAAAATGAAATGTATTGCAGTTTTCAAGAATATAAATTAAAACGGTAAGAAAAACGAGTCAAAGATACAAAATTAGACCGGAAGCTATTCATGCATCTATATTCAAAATTGGAAGCCAAAGACAATGGTCTGAGATTTTTTTAGGGCCATGAAACAGAAGGCAAAGCCACACGTGTGAGACGAAAGTCTACTTTGCAAGGTCTTTAAACGTACCGGATGTAATTTTATTTGTGTTTCCCTTTTAATGAAATTCGGTTTAGTTTTGCATAGTTTTTAATCAAATATGATAGTTATCTTCGACTAGTATTCAAGATCATTATCAAAGTTAGGCAATAAGAAAGAAAATGCAAAATTTAGCTTTGGACGATTCTATATCGTCCAAGTTCGAGAATTTCGTCTTCATTTTCATTCTCATCAGTTGGTTTTCTCATGCCATTACATATGTCATTGGTAAATCTATTCAGCATAGCAGGTGTAGGATCGAGATCCCTTAAGCAATTTATCCCTAACAACTTAGCCCAAAATTAGATGGTCACAATAGAGTGAATCATTTACAGCTGTATCCTGTTTCAAAATTTGTGCTTTCAACATTCATAACAGAGAACACTCTCTCGACGAAGGTGTTGCTGCTCGGTAAGCTCATGACTGTTCTGAAGGTATGTCAAACAAAGGCCTGTGACTCAGTATGTCTTTGTAATGATTCTGCGTTCACTGGGACCTTACCTTGGAATACAAGTTTCGACATTGATTTTCCAGCTCATCTACGTCATGTCTTTTGAAAAGAGAAAGTGGGAGCTGTTGAAATGTGGCCTCAGAGCAGCATTCAGACAAATTTGAGGAGAGGATACTTTGATTTCCTTTAAGAGTGTTAGGCTATGGGGTAGCCTTTTCAGTGCCTCAGACGCCACTAATTTCAGAAAGTTATGGCACCTTCATGGAATTTCGTTCTTTTCCAAACTAAACCTTGATGAGTTGTTAAGGGCACATTGAAATTCAAACCCCAAATTAACTTTGGCCATAGGCAGGTAAATTGAATCAAGGCCAGTTCCAAGACTGACATCAATTGAGACGTTGTTTTTGTCGAAGATTCGTCTTAATAAAATGAGGATAAAAGAATTGACTTTTTTTTTAGCAGAAAAAATGGTCAAAAGATGTTTTTTGGAAGAGCAAGTTTGTTTTCTGAAATTCACTTAGAATTAGCATCAAAAATAGCAAGTACAGTTTATTTTATTCATCTTTGCACACATTGTTGAGGACTCAACAATTTTTCTCACTCTTTTCAAATTTTTTTTTATATGAACCGGTTCACAATAACCGATAATGCATGCTTCGACAATTTACAATTTTGGCTGTTATCTCCACCGCGGGGCCTGAAACATTATACGAAAATCCTCATGGTAACTGGTTCTTTCAAGCTTGCAAAGTCTGTCAAGACCAAAAACCCAAGGCTGGAAAACCTTCCAAGCCCACAGCTAAGAAAACCTCAGTCAAGAAAACAGCCAAACCTCCTGCACTTAAAGTCAACTTCAGCAAAAAAGGCTAACAAGCCAATGGCCGCTAGCAAAAAACCTATAAAGGTTTTCAAGAAACCCACTGTTGCCAAAAAGGCCAAAAAGGCAGTAGCAGCAAAGAAGTCGACTCCCACCAAGAAAGTGGCATCTAAAAAGTCAGTAGCTAAGAAACCAGCTAAAAAGTAATGTGTGCAATAGATTATCTTACAGTATCAAACAGCCCTTTTCAGGGATATTAAAGCAAATACTCGAAACTTTCTGTTCAGAAAGTCAAGTCTTTGATTCCACTCAGTTGTTTACGCGGCACTCTTGAAGGAGGAAGTACATTGGTGTTATTGATGCTACAACTTTGGTTAATATTTTTGACTGTATTTATTAGCTCCAAATCTTTCGTGTCTTGAATAAGTACGTCCTAATACCGCCAATATTTTAGCATTTTGTACGCAATTAGGTCTTTTACCGTCTAATAAGAAACTCTGAACCAATTTCTTGGTAAAAATGATTGGGAACCTAGATTTAATTTTTCATTGTTGGTCCTTATTGTCTGAAAGCACTTTATTTTCGCCTAGCCATTTATTTATTCAATCAGAGAATGGTTAAATGCACTCAGTCAGGGTTTTAATTTATACTTTTGTCAATACAAATATATTTTTGGAGTGTAAACTTTGAAAATACGGCAAAAATTCTGTAAAAAAAAAAAAATGTTTCTGATTTTTTCCCGTTTTGTGTTCGATGGTATTTCTGTGATACAGCGGTCTAAATATCCAGATCTTTTCATTTAAAATTCCTTAAGTCTCAAATTAAAAATTCCAGTAAGATTTTATAGCAATAGTCCAAACAATGTGCGGCTATGAATGACTCTACACCGTTGTTTCGATGAGTCATCTATCAAACAGTTCATGGTAACGAACTGTAGTAAGGAGCGACCCGGCTCAATTGTAAACGAAACTCTAAAAAACGGAATTTTGATGCTAAAATATACATCAAAAGAATCATATTTTCATGCTGATTTTAAATATATAAGTTTCATCAAATTTAGTTCTTTGTCATCAAAAGTTACGAGCCTGAAAAAATTTGCCTTATTTTAGAAAATAGGGGAAAACACCCCCTAAAAGTCACAGAATCTTAACGAAAATCACACCATCGCATTCGGCGTATCAGAGAACCCTATAGCGAAATTTTCAAGCTTCTATCTACAAAAATTTTTTGCCAGAAGACAAATCACGGGTGCGTGTTTATTTGTTTTTTTTTTTCTTTTCCCCAGGGGTCATCGTATCGACCAAGTAGTCCTAGAATGCCGCAAGAGGGCTCATTTGAACGGAAATGAAAAGTTCTAGTGCCCTTTTTAAGTGACCAAAAAATTGGAGGGCACCTAGGCCCCCTCCCACGCTCATTTTTTCTCCAAAGTCAACATATCAAAATTTTGAAATAGCCATTTTGTTCCGCATAGTCAAAAACCATAATAACTATGTCTTTGGGAATGACTTACTCCCCCAGAGTCCCTGGGGGAGGGGCTGCAAGTTACAAACTTCGACCAGTGTTTACATATAATAATGGTTATTGGGAAGTGTACAGTCATTTTCAGGGGATTTTTTTGGTTTTGGGGTGAGGGGAGGGGGCTATGTGGGAGGATCTTTCCTTGGAGAAATATGTCATGGGGGAACAGAAATTCAATGAAAAGGGCGCAGGATTTTCTAAAATTACAATAAAAAACAATGAAAAAATAAACATGGAAATTTTTTTCAATTGAAAGTAAAGAGTAGCATTGGAACTTAAAACGGACAGAGATTATTACGCATATGAGGGGTTCTAAAAATACTTTAGCATAAAGAGCGAGGTATTTAGGAGGAGATAAATACTTCGCTCTTTATGCTAAAAAAAATTTAAGTAATTTCAACTATTTATTCTACGGCCTTTCTGATTCAGGGGTCATTCTTAAAGAATTAGGACAAAACTTACGATTTAGTGTAAAGAACGAGGTATTAACGAGGGTACAAACCCCCTCATATACATAATAAAAATTAATGAATATAAAAGTTTGTTACGTAAGTTAATTCTTAAGTTACGTATATTTTTTACTAATAAAAAAAATTCGTTAAAAATTAAAATTTACAGTTGCCTTTTTATGTAACCGAAAAATTGTATGGCAACTAGGCCTCCTTCCCCATCCCTTATTTCTCAAAATCTTCTGATCAAAACTAAGAGGAAGCCATTTAGCCAAAAATGGAATTAATATGCAAATTTCATTTTAATAATTTATGTGTGGAGAGCCAAAATCAAACATGCATTAATTCAAAAACGTTCAGAAATTACATAAAAAAATAGTTTTTTTTAACTGAAAGTAAGGAGCGACATTAAAACTTAAAACGAACAGAAATTACTCCATATATGAAATGGGTTGTCCCCTCCGCAATTCCTCGCTCTTTACGCTAAAGTTTGACTCTTTGCCACAATTCTGCTTTTTAAAACAATTAAAAGCTTTAGCGTAAAGAGCGAGGGATTGCGGAGGGGACAACCCATTTCATATACGGAGTAATTTCTGTTCGTTTTAAGTTTTAATGTCGCTCCTTACTTTCAGTTTAAAAAACTAGTTTTTTTTATGTAATAATATATATGGACGATCTATTGTCTATATTAAATATAAAAACAAGATTTTTCAACTGAAAGTAAGAAGCTACATTAAAACTTAACACGAACAGAAATTATTCCGTCTATGAAAGTGGCTGTCCCCTCCTCAGCGCCCTGCTCTTTACGCTAAAGTTCGACTCTTTGTCACAGTTCTACTTTTTAAAACAAAATCAAACTTTAGCGAAAAGAGCGAGACATTACGGATGGGACATCCCCTTTCATATACGGAATAATTTCTGTGCGATTTAAGTTTTAATGTCCCTCCTTATTTTCAGTTGAAAAAACTTGTTTTTTTATTTAATTTCTGAACAGTTTTGAATTAATACGTATTTTGATTTTGGCTCACCGCACATGAATAATTAAAACAAAATTTACATATTATTTTTTTTTTGGCTAAATGGGTTTCTCATAGTTTTGATCGGACTATTTTGGTAAAAAAGGGATGGGGGAGGAGGCCTAGTTGCTCTCCAATTTTTGGTTACTTAAAAATGCAACTAGAACTTTTTTTAGGAACGTTTTTATTAGTATTAAACATACGTAACTTACGAATTAACTTACGTGACGAACTTCTACATTTGTATATTTTTATTTATGAGGGGGTTTAAACCCTCGTCAATGCATCGCTCTTTACACTAAAGCTTAAATTTTGTCCCAATTCTCTAAGAATGACCCCTGAATCACAAAGGCCGCAGAATAAATAGCTGAAATTACTAAAATACTTTAGCGTAATGAGCGAAGTGTTGAGGAGGAGACTAACCCCCTTGCATACGAAATAATTTCTGTTCGTTTTAATGCCGCTCCTTGCTTCCATTTGCATTTTTTTTTAATTTATCTTTTCTTTGTTTTTTTTTTTAATAATGCTAGAAATCCTGCACCCCTTTCATGGAAATTCTCTTTCCTCATGATAAATCGCTCCATGGAAAGATCCTCCCACGTAACAGCCTCCTCCCCCCTTCAACGCGACAGAGTCCCTCTGAAACCGTCTGTACACTTCCCAATAACCATTACTATATGTAAACAATGGTTACAGTTCGTAGCTTGCAGCCCTTCCCCCGGATACTGTGGGGATAAAGTCGTCCAAAAAGACATAGTTATTAGGTTTTTCGACTATGCTGAACAAAGTGGCTATCTCAAAATTTTGATCAGGTGACTTTGTGAAAAAATGAGCGTGGGAGGGGGCCTAGATGCTCTCCAATTTTTCGGTCACTTAAAAAGGGAACTAGAACCTTTAATCTCCGTTAGAATTAGCCCTACTATGACATTCTAGGACCACTGGGTCAATATGATCACCCCTGAAAAAAAAAAACAAAAACGCATCCATTCTGGCAAAAAACACAAAATTCCACATTTTTACAGATAGGAGTATGACAGTAGGGTTCTCTGATACACTGGATCTGATGTTGTGATATTCGTTAAGATTCTATGACTTTTAGGGGGTGTTTCCGCCTATTTTCTAAAATAAGGCAAATTTTATCAGGTTCGTAACTTTTGATAGGTAAGATTAAACTTGATGAGACTTATATATTTAAATAGATTTTTGGAGTTTCGTTTAATATTGAGCCGGACCGCTCTTTACTACAGTTCATTAATACGAACTGTTTGATATTAATTTATACCGATCACTTATTGCGATATGGCTAGAAGGTCCGAATTCAACAAATTGTATATGGAGCTGAAGTTCGTAACAAATAAAATAAATTAAAGAAAAATAAATTAAAAAAGGAGGTAAAATGCCACAAGTAAATGTGGTAGACAAAGTCACTACAATAGTCAGGCACAATATACTTACATTTAAATAGCCAAGAAAAGACAATGTAAAATCCAAATCTTACTAGCCAAGCAAGGGGGACATATGTAAGGACAAAATCAGTGCACTGAGGTTCCCTATTGCCTTACTTTTTTTTTATGAAATAGTTTACATAGTCGACAAGACAAGAAAAAAAGCTGAAAAAAGACCCCCCCCCCAGAAAAAAAATGTACATAAGAAGATAAAGCAAAAAGAAATGAATATCGACATTAAGCTCTTACTGAAAAGCAACTTTCATACTAAGTAAGGTATAACTAACGACATATTTGGATTCAACTGATTTTAGGCAATAAAAATATTTCAAAAACTTTTAAGTGGTTTTCATACTACGTGTACTTTATATGTATTACGTCGCATTACGCTAAGTATAACCTTACACACTTAATGTCTTTTAACAAGACAAACGTAAAAATGAATAAAACTGTCGTAATTGTCGTCTAGAATCATAACAATCATCGTAAGCCAACAATTCAAAAATTAAACAGAAGGAATGGATACATAAATTTGAGCTCTTATCAAGCATATAAGGCATGATAGGAAAAGGTTAATAATTTGTTTTCAGACTTTATTAATTACAAATCCAAAATCCCATTTTCTTGTTATATTGACTTTTCCATAATATAATATGAACCGTCTTATTTGACACCAACAGTTCGCCATAGAGAACGATGAGACCAGTTTATAGTCTCGCTTTGTTTTGAACTAAATTTTCTCCGTGAGATTACGTACCGTACCGTGAAGTCGTAAGCTATACTACCGTGAAATATGCAATGACGTAGTATAAAAAATCCACTAGCATTAGTTTGAACTGGCTATACATTTCGGGTTCAGACCCGGGCACGTCACAGAAGATGGCTCTGGCTTCACTAAGCCTATTCATTAACAAGACACGTGACCTGGGACTTCTGCCAGCCGTTATTTTGATCGGCATTAAAAAAGCGTTTGGCAGTACGGATCGCGGGATTTTATTAAATAAACTAGGGCACATTGAAGTTAGAGGAGAGGCATTGCAATGGTTCCGACGTTACCTTAGTAATTGGTGTGTTTACATAGGAAAGGTCTACTGAATGACATCGTTGTCAACTTCGGTGTGCCGCAAGGGTGAGTCATTGGTCCACTGTTATTCCTGGTTCATGTCAATGACCTAAGATGTGTTCTGAATCCTTTGTTAAATACACATTTGATCCTTTTTTTGCTTGAACATCCTCTAAAGTTGTATTGACAAAAGAAAGAAGGAAAAGCCTAGACTTTTTGGTAGGATAAACGTTAATGAAAACTAACTTCGAAAATTAAAAGATCAAACGCATTTTTTTTTTCAAAATTCTTTTCTGAAATACGAATGAACAAAGGCACTACCAAAACACAACAAACAATATATGTATTTTTTAAACATACATAAAAAATCGACCACTCACTTAAGAAAATAAATTTAAATAAATGCAATTCTGCCTATATTTGGTTCATTTCTTATTACCACAATAGTTATTAACAAGAAAATAAACAAACAACCTAATATACAAAATTAACAGAAGTTAAAATCTATTGAATTTGAACTAAAATAGGGAGAGACAATGTAAAGAGAGAAGTATATTTCATAAAAAAAAACTCCTAAAGAGAGATGTAGAACGAGAGAACACACGGAGAGAGGGAGAAAGAAAGGGAGAGGGAGAGTAGAAAGGGACGATACATACGATTTTAAAAAAGATTATAAGAGATGTGTGATATTAGTGATAATATTTTTTACGAGATCATAAGTACCATTAAATTAGCATCTCGATATACTAACTTCATTTTTACAATATTATAGCCAAATTTTTGCCTAAATAAATGAATAGTTGGTGGATTTTTTTCCAAAATAAACTTATTGACTTGAAATTCTCAAATTGGACGATTATAAAGAGCTGGGTTTACTTTTAAAAGTTCATAAACATTTCATGGTTTCTTAAATCCGCAAGGTTCTCTAGGTTCACTTTATTACTCCTATAGCATTGCTTTAACTTTTATTCAGTAAACAAAAGAAAACTTTTAGGTGGAACCGATTCTAAAACTAACCCCATCTAACAAAAAATTGGTTCATTCTCATTAAATGTTGTAAAATACAGTCCCATTGAGAAAAAAAAAACAAAAAACAACTGGTCAAATCCAAGCTACCCTGTACTTGGCTCAGACCTCATGTGAGCCATATAAGTTATCCGTAGCAAATATTTTAACAGGAGAAGCGTATAGTATCATAGTTTTCTATTACTTAGTATTTGAGATAGGTTTTTTTTATTTAATAGAAATCGAAAGTGATCTTTAAGCATCAAAGATCAAGATACATGAGAGCTGTGAATATAAGATTCAGCTTACTGCATCCTAGCAACAATTTGCGCCCAGTAGGGCAAAGCCTAGTGACATATAGACGCTAAGGCCATCTACACATCAAAAACCAAGTTTCTACGAATGGTCGGATCAGTGCTGTTGTATGGGAGTGGAAATTGGACCGTAAAAGCCGCCAATTCAGTTAGAACCTGTGAGCACGGACCTCGAAAAAAAAAATTTGGACATCGAACTTACTGACAGGATCTCAAACATATAGGTCAGAAAGCGATACTATCAAGCACACGATGTCGTAGGCTTGCAAAATAATCGCCAGCTCGCCAGGCTTCAACACGGCTACCCACACCAGACGAACATCGTATAAAAAATTAACAGCAACCGTTCCTCTGGAAAAAGCACCCTGGCAACCACCACAAAATCTCACCAGTCATGATTGAGGTCGACTTGGTGTCTCTAAGCGGTCTTCGCCAACAAAAAGAAGATGGCGTCTGCTGTGGTTACATATTATCACCACCATAACTAAAGATGGATATGCTTAACATGACATTCTGTTAACTACTGAATACCATAAAGTGCTGAAGGAGCTTATGTCCAGCTTCCAGTAAAATAAAGTATATGCAGAATAATTAGTCATAAATACGAATAATGTACATAAATGGGTAGAGTTATTGAGTTCTGTATTATTAATGTTGAGCATAAACTTAAATTATAATTGAGAACTATTGTCAAAGAAATAAGGTGCATTCCTTAGCAAAAGAAAATATGCATAAATTTAAAAAATGTATACTATTGAATAAATCAATAGGACCCAGAATATCCTAAATAATCAAATGGTTGGACAATCAGATATACAGGCAAAGTACTCAATGAATGACAGATGAAAGACGCTCGGAGATCACTTCATTCAGTGCTATCCCGTGTCTATATTAATCTAATGTGGACTGGGTTATAGGATTACAAGGTGTTTGTTCGTAGGAGATAAAGCATTCTTTAGGGGTAGTAATCTTAATAGAAATGACACAATTAAGTTACAAAATATTTATTGCTTCATTTCAGAGGTTTCCGGCAACCCAAATGCCGTTTAGAGGATTGAGTTTAAGGTGTGAGGAGGTGTCTACTCTCCAGAATCTACAGTTCATCTGGGGGCACGACTTGTTCCACCATACGTGGCAAAAAAGAGCATCCTTGTTTAATTTGGTCTTATGCCAACCAAAGTTTGGCAAAACGTGTTATATAGCATCTTTTGTATTATCGAAGCCAGTTTTGATCCTGCCATCTACAGTACAAGTTAGTAAACCTTAATTTTGCTTTCGTTTCATTTCTACGGAATGAAAAAGATGCTAAGTAAATCAGTGATAAAATTAATTCGTCAATGTGAACTGATGAAAAATGACTCATCAAAATTTAGGCCAGTTTCAAACTTTTTATGTACCATCAACTAGATTAATAATATAGTATGTTTACACTAAGCTTTCAAAAAAAAAAAAAAAAAAAAAAAAAAAAAAAAAAAAAAAAAAAAAAAAAAAAAAAAAAAAAAAAAAAAAAAAAAAAAAAAAAAAAAAAAAAAAAAAAAATATGGGGTCACTTCAAACGTATTACAATTTAACATACATTAAAAGTCGAAGATAGTTTAGCAGTAGATTGAAATATAGAAAAGAATTCTGACACCCGTGGTATCCTGAAGAAAAAATAGTTGCAAAAAAAAGGATTCGTCACGCCTGGCAATTTTTGGATACACATTTTCCAATTGGGCACCTTTTAACTCGTTAATTAGATTCTTCTCTTGATTTAAGGGAATTTCTACAAAAAAATTAAAACCTATCTAATAGCTTCACTATCAGCGTGAGGACAAGGGACTTTTCAAAGGTAGAGAGAAAAATTCATATCCCTGAACCCCTTTCCCACCCCTACACAAATTTTAAGATTTTTACCACAACGATTCTTAAATTTTCTACATAATTCATCTGTTTTGGTATATATTTTCCCAAATTATACCTCTACCCCATCGAAGAAATCTATACCCAAGTCCTAGGTGAGAACCAATATTCAATAAGCTTTCTAGAGACTTTCCAGAGCACCAACAAATCTACATAAGGACCACCAGTTACGACTGAACGACAAAGTAGATCACATTTGTCTAAGAAAATGACTTTTGCCTAACAAAGCATCCTAACCAATAAAATACCCCCCTTTCGCCAAATGCATCAAATTTTATGCACTTATATAAAGAGGGCGATAAGAGGATTTGAAATTTAAAATACAAATTTCAAGCAATTTAACTCCCTCCCCCAGCTCCCTTTAAGAAATTGTCTTACTCCCTATTGAGGTCAAAGATGCATATATCTATGCATAAATTATTTATATATCTTTGCAAACAATGCAAAATTCACATTTTTCTATTAAAGAAGTAAACGGAAGCTTGAATAAAATATTTTGAACTTTTTAACCAAAAAGCTAAGAAAAAGTAAATAAATTAGATACCCGAAGAGATATGAAAGACAGGAAGGTGATAGCTGATATAAAAAGTTAGAAAGTGCAATTCCTAAAAAAAACTAATGTGCGAACATAGAATGTTAATTAACTAATACAAACATAAACAACCGTTCAAGTGTTGAATAAAAATGTCAGATCACATAGTAATGTTACAACTCTCACAAAAGTGTCAGAAAAATAGCGAAGAGCATGCTTTATTACTTTTAATCTTCCAATTCGCGAAAACACATTTCAACATGTAGTCACAGACAAATGTCGTTCGGGGATACATTTCCCCTTTTTTTTTAATTTGGTTCTGCACGCTAAAGCAGGGGTAATCAACTTCCTAATCAAATAGGTCATGCTGGGTTCTTCAATATCCTCTTTTGGCGGCAATCATAGACTTTACGACAGAGAAAGACGCGATCTGCACCCATTTTTGTGGCTGGAAATCTATCAAGCCGAAAGGAATCACTATCCCCTGATTCTTTTGCCAACGCCGGGACTATAGGGGCTGATGATGGAGGCCAATTGCCTTCGTCGATTCGGGTTATCATGCTTCGATATCTAAAATAAACAAGAACCGTTTTAAAAATAACGGAAAAACACAAATGCTGCTCTTACAAAGCAATGTGACGTAAAAGATATATATATATATATATATATATATATATATATATATATATATATATATATATATATATATATATATATATATATATATATATATATATATATATATATATATATATATATATATATATATATATATAATGAAAGGATAAATCACCAATGGAACAGCACAAATACATTAAAAAAAAAATCTTTTTTTTATTTAATGTAGGAAAATAATTCCTACATTAGTGATTAATATAAACCAGCACTTGAATGAGGCCTTAACCCTACTCATCCATACAATCACATAGGTCAAACAGCATAGCCATACACAATCAACCATAAAGAATAATCCATGGACAGGCAGTCGTGTCGTTAATAAGTATAAGTCGTCATTTACCAAACAATAAAAACAGTAAAGACAAATAATTCAGAGGCAACAACCCAACACAACATTCATCGGTAAATCTTCGAAATACCTTTTCTTCTCCTTGGATTTAGTCAGCGTTGCCAGTCAACTTTTCCAGTTTAATGCAAGATTTGATGAAAGGTTAGATTAGATAAGGTGAGGTTGGGTTAGCTTAGGCTGGGTTTTTGACCCATTCCTAATATTTAGAACCAAATTTAATCTAACCTAAACTAACATAATCTAACCAAACTTAAATTTTACCATTATGGCTTGCACAAGACTGAAAAATCTGACTCGCAAAGCTGATTGAATCCAGGCAGAGTAAAAGGAATTTCGGACGTTCACCGGTGAATGTCGACATTAACCAGATTTCGGTTTATATATATATATATATATATATATATATATATATGTGTATGTTACCGTGAATGACCGCAGATTGTTGAATGTCAACATTCATCGGTAAATCTTCGAAATACCTTTCCTTTTCCTTGGATTTAGTCAGCGTTGCCAGTCAACTTTTTCAATTTAATGCAAGGTTTGATGATGACAGGTTAGATTGGATAAGGTGAGGTTGGGTTAGCTTAGGCTAGGTTTTGATCCATTCCTGATATTTAGAACCAAATTTAATCTAACCTAAACTAACATAATCTAACCTAACTTAGCTTTTACCATTATGGCTTGCACAAGACTGAAAAAGCTGACTCGCAAAGCTAATTGAATCCAGGCAGAAAAAAAGAAATTTCGGACATTCACAGGTGAATGTCGACATTACCCAGATTTCTGTTTATATATATATATAAAAATAAGTTGTCTGTCTGTGGATGTGTGGATGGATGTGTGGATGGATGTGTCAGGTGACGTCACCTGAAAAAACTGGATTAGGTGACGTCAAAACTGAAAAAACTAAAAAAAGGCAAAAACTACAAAAAAAACTAAAAACTAATAAAAAAAATAAAAAAGCTAAAAAACTAAAAAAACTATAAAGGTAAAAACCAATAAAAAACTAAAAAAAAAACTGAAAAAACTAAAAAAAGGCAAAAACTACAAAAAAAAACTAAAAACTAATAAAAAAAGTAAAAAAGCTAAAAAACTAAAAAAACTAAAAAAACTAAAAAAAGGTAAAAAACTAAAAAAAATAAAAAATAAAAAAAAACTAAAAAAAAGGAAAAAACTGAAAAATAAGCTAAAATAAAGGTAAAAACCAATAAAAAACTAAAAAAAAAAAGGAAAAAACTAATAAATGACGACACTCAAAGAGAAAGCGACCAGGACAAAAAACTAAAAAAAAGGCAAAAACTACAAAAAAACTAAAAACTAATAAAAAAAATAAAAAAGCTAAAAAACTAAAAAAACTAAAAAAAGGTAAAAAACTAAAAAAACTAAAAACTAAAAAAAAACTAAAAAAGGTAAAAACTAAAAGAACTAAAAAAGAAAAAAATAAATGACGACACTCAAAGAGAAAGCGACCAGGACAAAAGGAATGTTCGATTAGCAATCAACAAAGCACCGGGACACAGGGAGTATAAATGACGACCAGGACACAAGTAAAAAAAAAAATTAACAAAACTAAAAAGAAGGTAAAAACTACAAAAAAACTAAAAAGAAAAAAAAACTAAAAACTAATAAAAAAACTAAAAAATCTAAAAATCTAAATAAACTAAAAAAGAAAAAAGGAAAAAAATAAAGGAGAAAAACAAAACTAAAAAACGAATGTATATACAGACCGGTACACCGGGATACAAATGACGACCGGGACACAGGGAATATAAATAACGACCGGGACACAGGGACACAACTACAACGGGGACACCGGGGGAAACAGGGGGATATAAATGACGACCGGGACAAAAAAACTAAAAAGAAATAAAAACTAAAAACTAATAAAAAAAACTAAAAAATCTAAAAATCTAAATAAGCTAAAAAAGAAAAAAAAAGGAAAAAAATAAAGGAGAAAAACAAAACTAAAAAACGAATGTATATACAGACCGGGACACCGGGATACAAATGATGACCGGGACCCGGGACACAGGGAATATAAATGACGACCGGGACACAGGGACACAACTACAACGGGGACACCGGGGGAAACAGGGGGATAACCTGACAATCTATTTATATGCAAAGACAATGGGACAGCAAAGAATGTTGTATATTCGCAAGTTTTACGTAGTTAAAACCATATATATATATATATATCTATATTCACAGGTGGGACATAGGGACACAACTACAATGGCGCGTAACTATTATGGCGCGTAACGACTTACGCGCGCGGGGGGGCTTGGGGGGGGGGCGCGAAGCGCCCCCACCAACTAGGTGTTGGGGTGGCGCGAAGCGCCACCCCAACAGCTAGTATATATATATATATATATATATATACTAGCTGTTGGGGTGGCGCTTCGCCCCCCCAAGCCCCCCGCGCGCGTAAGTCGTTACGCGCCATTATAGTTGTGTCCCTGTGTCCCACCTGTGAATATTGATGTATATATATATATATATATATATATATATATATATATATATATATATATATATATATATATATATATATAAATATATATATATATATATATATATATATATATATATATATATATATATATATATATATATATATATATATATATATATATATATATATATATATATATATATATATATATATATATATATATATATATATATATATATCTATCTATATAAAAATAAGTTGTCTGTCTGTGGATGGATGGATCAGGTGACGTCACCTGAAAAAACTGGATCAGGTAACGTCAAAACTGAAAAAACTAAAAAAAGGCAAAAACTACAAAAAAAAACTAAAAACTAATAAAAAAAATAAAAAAGCTAAAAAACTAAAAAAACTATAAAGGTAAAAACCAATAAAAAACTAAAAAAAAACTGAAAAAACTAAAAAAAGGCAAAAACTACAAAAAAAAACTAAAAACTAATAAAAAAAGTAAAAAAGCTAAAAAACTAAAAAAACTAAAAAAACTAAAAAAAGGTAAAAAACTAAAAAAAATAAAAAATAAAAAAAAAATAAAAAAAAGGAAAAAACTGAAAAATAAGCTAAAATAAAGGTAAAAACCAATAAAAAACTAAAAAGAAAAAAAGGAAAAAACTAATAAATGACGACACTCAAAGAGAAAGCGACCAGGACAAAAGGAATGTTCGATTAGCAATCAACAAAGCACCGGGACACAGGGAGTATAAATGACGACCAGGACATAAGAAAAAAAAAACTATCTATATATATAAAAATAAGTTGTCTGTGGATCTGTGGATCGTGGATCAGGTGACGTCACCTGAAAAAACTGGATCAGGTGACGTCAAAACTGAAAAAACTAAAAAAAGGCAAAAACTACAAAAAAAACTAAAAACTAATAAAAAAAATAAAAAAGCTAAAAAACTAAAAAAACTAAAAACTAATAAAAAAGCTAAAAAACTAAAAAAACTAAAAAAAAGGCAAAAACTACAAAAAAAACTAAAAACTAATGAAAAAAATAAAAAAGCTAAAAAACTAAAAAAACTAAAAAAACTAAAAAAAGGTAAAAAACTAAAAAAACTAAAAACTAAAAAAAACTAAAAAAAAGGAAAAAACTGAAAAATAAGCTAAAATAAAGGTAAAAACCAATAAAAAACTAAAAAAAAAACTGAAAAAACTAAAAAAAGGCAAAAACTACAAAAAAACTAAAAACTAATAAAAAAAGTAAAAAAGCTAAAAAACTTAAAAAACTAAAAAACCTAAAAAAACTAAAAAAAGGTAAAAAACTAAAAAAAATAAAAAATAAAAAAAAACTAAAAAAAAGGAAAAAACTGAAAAATAAGCTAACATAAAGGTAAAAACCAATAAAAAACTAAAAAGAAAAAAAGGAAAAAACTAAAAAAAATTTTCATCTAAAAAACTAAAAAAAACTAAAAAAGGTAAAAACTAAAAGAACTAAAAAAGAAAAAAATAAATGACGACACTCAAAGAGAAAGCGACAAGGACAAAAGGAATGTTCGATTAGCAATCAACAAAGCACCAGGACACAGGGAGTATAAATGACGACCAGGACATAAGTAAAAAAAAAAATTAACAAAACTAAAAAGAAGGTAAAAACTACAAAAAAACTAAAAAGAAAAAAAAACTAAAAACTAATAAAAAAACTAAAAAATCTAAAAATCTAAATAAACTAAAAAAGAAAAAAAAGGAAAAAAATAAAGGAGAAAAACAAAACTAAAAAACGAATGTATATACAGACCGGTACACCGGGATACAAATGACGACCGGGACACAGGGAATATAAATGACGACCGGGACACAGGGACACAACTACAACGGGGACACCGGGGGAAACAGGGGGATATAGATGACGACCGGGACAAAAAAACTAAAAAGAAAAAAAAAAACTAAAAACTAATAAAAAAACTAAAAAATCTAAAAATCTAAATAAGCTAAAAAAGAAAAAAAAGGAAAAAAATAAAGGAGAAAAATAAAACTAAAAAACGAATGTATATACAGACCGGGACACCGGGATACAAATGACGACCGGGACACAGGGAATATAAATGACGACCGGGACACAGGGACACAACTACAACGGGGACACCGGGGGAAACAGGGGGACGTAAATGACGACCGGGACAGGGAATGGTCGATTAGCAATCACCATCAACAAAGCTCAAGGGCAATCATTAGAATCATGAGGTATAGATCTGAATACAGATTGTTTTCCCATGGACCATTATATGTTGCATGTTCAAGAGTCGGTAAACCTGACAATCTATTTATATGCAAAGACAATGGGACAGCAAAGAATGTTGTATATTCGCAAGTTTTACGTAGTTAAAACCATATATATATATCTATCTATATTCACAGGTGGGACATAGGGACACAACTACAATGGCGCGTAACTATTATGGCGCGTAACGACTTACGCGCGCGGGGGGGCTTGGGGGGGGGCGCGAAGCGCCCCCACCAACTAGGTGTTGGGGTGGCGCGAAGCGCCACCCCAACAGCTAGTATATATATATATATATATATATATATATATATATATATATATATATATATATATATATATATATATATATATATATATATATATATATATATATATATATATATATATATATATATGTTTTTAACTATGTAAAACTTGCGAATATACAACATTCTTCGCTGTCCCATTGTCTGTGCATATAAATAGATTGTCAGGTTTACCGACTCTTGAACATGCAACATATAACTGTCCATGGGAAAACAATCCGTATTCAGATCTATACCTCATGATTCTAATGATTGCCCTTGAGCTTTGTTGATGGTGATTGCTAATCGACCATTCCCTGTGTCGCCGTCGTCATTTATATATCCCCCTGTGCCCCCCGGCGTCCCCGTTGTAGTTGTGTCCCTGTGTTCCGGTCGTAATTTATATTCCCTGTGTCCCGGTCGTCATTTGTGTCCCGGTGTCCGAGTCTGTAATTTCTCTTTGAGTGTCCCGGTCGTAATTTATATTCCTTGTGTCCCGGTGTCCCGGTCGTCATTTGTGTCCCGGTGTCCCGGTCTGTATATACATTCGTTTTTGAATTGGTCTTTTTTTTAGTTTTTGTTTTTTTTTAGTTATACCTCATGATTCTAATGATTGCCCTTGAGCTTTGTTGATGGTGATTGCTAATCGAACATTCCCTGTGTCCCCATCGTCATTTATATATCCCCCTGTGCCTCCGGCGTCCCCGTTGTAATTGTGTCCCTGTGTCCCGGTCGTCATTTATATTCCCTGTGTCCCGGTCGTCATTTGTGTCCCGGTGTCCGGGTCTGTATATACATTCGTTTTTGAATTGGTATATGATGAAATAAATTTTTGTTTTTCTCCTTTTTTTCTTTTTAGTTTTTTTTTGGTTTTTACTTTTTTTTTAGTTTTTTTAGTTTTTTTTTCTTTTTTTCTTTTTAGTTTTTTTGTAGTTTTTACCTTTTTAGTTTTTTTTATTATTTTTTAGTTTTGTTTTTCTCCTTTATTTTTCAGTTTTTTCCTTTTTTCTTTTTTCTTTTTTAGTTTTTTTAGTTTTTTAGCTTTTTTAGTTTTTTTTTATTAGTTTTTAGTTTTTTTTCTTTTTAGTTTTTTTTGTAGTTTTTACCTTTTTTTTAGTTTTTTTAGTTTTTTTTTTTTACTTATGTCCTGGTCGTCATTTATATTCCCTGTCTCCCGGTGCTTTGTTGATGGTGATTGCTATTCGAACATTCCTTGTGTCCCGGTCGCTTTCTCTTTGAGTGTCCCGGTCGTCATTTATATTCCCTATGTCCCGGTGTCCCGGTCGTCATTTGTGTCCCGATGTCCCGGTCTGTAATTTCGTCAGTCGACAAACATGACGTCAGTCGACACACAAACATGACGTCACTCGACACACACACAGACAACTTATTTATATATATATATATATATATATATATATATATATATATATATATATATATATATATATATATATATATATATATATATATATATAACTCGGTTGATTTTTTCTCTTCCCCTTGTCTATTCCTAGTTTAAGCGACTTAGTCTTCTTAACATTAAGTTTCAAGCCTATTTTCGCACCTTCAACTCTCGAAACTTCCAAAAAAGCAATTTCATCGAGGAAACTCTTACTATTTATAATTTTAGTGTGTATTTATATTCTTGCACTTTCTATTTATATTTAACAAGGACAGAGGGGGGGGGGGAGATACGAGGAAACCCTTCTTAAAAAGGGTGACAAAACTATAAAATATAAATAATATGCGTAAAAATATATTTACCCCTGCTATTTTTCCCCCGCCACCGTCGGCCTTCCCTTATCTTAATGGCACCTGGATCTAATTCTATCTATAAAAATATAAATTTTACAATTTTCCCCGAAGAAAGATCAGAGATGCCGGATTATTTATTTGTTTTTACTTTTTGTTCTTCCCAGGGGTGACCGTATCTAGCAAAGGATCCTAAAAGATTGGGATAGGGCTCATTTGTTTCTAAACAAATCATTTGTTTAGAAAGTGCCCTTTCTAAGAGTCAAACGCGGTCAGGTTAGATTAAGATGCGATTTCTCAAAGAAACTGCATTTTTGGTATTTGCTACGTATTGTTAAAATAGTACATATTATTAATAGCTCATCATGCGAGATTCTTATTAAAAATAGTGGAGTTAGGTCTCGGATTTAAGCTAGGAGGATACTGATAAACAAAGTAACTGAGCAATCACCTTCATTTCCATACAACACTCCCAAAAAACAACAAAACAAAAGCTCCACAGCTTGTGGAGTTTCTTATAAGCCATATCCTTTTATCCTGCTGATCCTCAATTCCCAAAACAACTTTATGATTAATTCCACACGGGTATTTCTCACATTCCTAGTATCCTGTTGACAATTGCTTTTTAAATTGTCAACCCTCTATCCCTTCCCTCTTCCCCCAAATAAAAAAAGTTCCTCCCTCGAATCCTCAAATTCCTTACAATCGTATATAGTGTTCTAGATCCTTAATATTCGTGTACATCAGAGCAACATATGGACCACTCTGTGGCCTGAACATCTCCAAAATATTTCACTTTTTCTCCAAGTGGCATAAAATTACCCCTTACCGAACTAAACTACCTTACATCCTCCTCGCAAAGCTCTACTTTTCCTCCCCCAGTGCTTGCCTTACCTCGAATTAAAAATGATGCTGGGCAGAGAAGTATAATCCGTTTGCTTGACATGCATAAAATTGCTAATCTTAAAGTTTCTTAAGAATTCATCAGTATTATTACCAGGCTTACGGACATATCATTAAATTGCCCAATATAATATTTCAGTTCTTACGTTTTGGACACAAAAACTCTTTTCCTCGAATGGTTTTGTACCTATTAATAACTATAATATCGATACTATAAAAATGTTTTAAAGAATTAGCAATAAGAAAGAGCCCGAATTTGTCGAAAGACTAGCATAAAACTAAGACTATATTACGTAATGAAATTAAACGTTTATTTGAATTGGATTAATCTCTTGTGTAGCTGCAACCAAACTATTTTGGCGAGGAACATGATTTTTCAAATTTAAATAGTTTACAGTCTTGTTAACACAAATTAGGTTTCATGTCACAGTTTATGGGTCCAAATGACAATTTTAAGGTTAATTGACATTTCAACCTTTAAGACGTTCAAAAAATTTGTCAGGAGCATGTTAAGTAGCGCCACATCTTGGTGTCTAACTTAGAGCCATTACAGAGGAATTGAAGGGAGCAATTTTAAAAGATGCTATAGCTCAAAAGATTTCTTTGCTTTTTATTGGTTTAAAATTACACACAGGATGTTTTAAAGCCAGTTTGGTTTTAAAAGGGTAGGACTATTTGCATCTCCAAAAATATAGAAAATGGGTGCTTGTCAATTAAACGAAACAAACACAAGGATTACGCTTAGGTTAGGTATCAGAAAACCGGTTTCATAGCCACAAGGACAAGTGAATGCTGACGAAACGAAAAAAAACCGTAAATACGAGGATTATACAAGCCAGAGAAAAACATAGATTACGATGCAAATATTTCGGTCATAGCCTCCGCTTGACCGTCCTCGCTGCACAATATTAAAAAAAAATACTCAAAGATAAACCTTTTACCATTAAACTCAAAGATAATAAAAAAAAAACAACTTAAAACAAACACAAAAACTAAAATATCATGACCCTTTGAAAGTAACAGTGAAAGCGTAACTAAATAAGAATGCAATACTGAATGGCAATTTAATTTTTAATTTATGCAGAATATTTTTAAAAGCCAATGGCTTCCCAGTTAAGGTATTATCTCAGATTCACTTAGGGTGTAAAATATGATTTTGTTAAGTTATATAAAAACTATCAGAACTAAAAAGTTCATTATAAATTGGGCTTAAACAGGTTTCTCGAGCTTCTCTATTGAGAGCCACCCTTCAGTGAATGTGCTTTTATTTTTGCCTCAACTGCCTCCCTGAAAACTTGCGTACGACCTTTAACGGGGTCAATAATGGAGGTGTTGTCAAATAAAATAAAATGGTGTGGATTGTCACAGACATGTTGAGCTAAGGCGGAATCTAAAGTCTCAGGTCTCTGGCGCAGCCCCATAGCTCTGTCGATTGATGACCTGTGTTCCGACAACTTCTCCCCCAACTGCTGGTGGTTTCTTCCAACATAGGAGCAACCGCAAAAACAGCAACCGCAAAATCCATTGCAAAACAATATATCCTGTAGATAATTCAGTTCTGGAACTATATGAGCATCTGAGCATATTCTTATTACACGGTCGACAAAAGATAAAACTACTCCTCTTTTTACGCAAGGAGGGTGATTGGAAGAAAAATGCAAATACCTACCGTTATGTGTAGGTTTTCTATAAACTGAAAATACAAGGCTGAGAGATTTATTAAAAATTAAGACGTCTAGAAAAGGCAGTTTCTGATTATCTTCGAGTTTTAACTATGGTGAACTGAAAGTCAAAATCCAAGGTGTTAAGATGAGTCAAAAAAGTGTTACGTGCTATCTCTCGATGATCCCACACAGAGATGACATCATCGAAAAACCGATCCCTGGAACGGTTTTCCAGCGGAAAAGTATTCAAAGCGGAGGTTTCAATAGATTCCATATAAAAAGTGGTCAAAAAAGGTGAAAGGCTCGTACTTATTGGAAGATAAAAATCGATTATTGTACGAAAAATATAAGGATGATCTATTGCAAAGGCGATTAAGACGCATAATGGTTAACCAAAATTGTGTCTTTTTATATACGAAAGTCTTTTAAATATTTGAACAAGCTGAACTGATTTTTTAATGTAAGAAGTTTGTGTAGACATAATAGAACGAAAAATTGTGGATAATCATTTTCCCAGTCTGGAAGATGGAGAACCATAGGAAGCCACGATTGGGCGTAGAGAAACTCTATCTTTGTGGGTTTTTGGGAGACCATAGATTTTAGGAGCGGAGCACCCAATAGGGTAAAATATTTTGCACACCTGTGGATTAATGAGTCTTTGAATTTGTAAAATTCCCAGCTCTTTTCGTACTTCACGGCTGAACTTGTCGTTGGGGTCTGAATCTATAGGTTTATGTGTGCGAGTGTCAGATAAAATATCAGTAAATCTTAGTTATACGAAATTTTGTCAAGGACAACAATCTTATCCCCTTTGTCAGCCCTGGTGATAATCATGTCTGGGTCTTCTGTTAAATTTTTGAGAAATTCTGTTTCCGATTTTTTTTAGTTAGAGGAATACGGAGTAAAGTCAAGAAGATTCTAAACAGCCTCCCCTCGAAGTAAAGCTGGGTTTTCCGAAAGAAAACCACTTGAACCCAATATACCCGCCTCCACAATGGAGACTATCTCTGAGAAATTTACTCGTGTTTGGGGCAAGCAAAATTTTGGTCCTTTAGACAGGACATGGGTTTCTTCCGACGTAAGAACTTTAGAACATAGGTTCTCAATGGCCGGATCAGGACATAATCTAGGAAGAAAACATGTGGAATTTGAAAATTTTCGTATTATAATTTTACAAACTTTAAAATTACTTCTAAAAGTATTTGGACAGCGAGAAGTAAGAAAACAACTTTTACTTCATAATATGCAGAGTAATGGTAGCTAACAAATTTTGCATACAGACCCGCTAAACTTAAACTTAAGCGAATCTAATACTTAAACCTAATCTAAACGTAATTCTTGAGTGTATTTCGTTTAATTAACAAATACCGAAAAATGTTATCAGTTTACAAAAATATGTCAGAGACGAGAGCCAATAAAATTAATGCACAATTTTTGAACGATAATATAGGAAAGCAATCTATCTTTTCTGTTTAGAGGGATTTTAAAATTATAAGATACCTTAAAATATAATTAAAGAAAGAATGAAGCAGTTAAGGAATAAAAGGTACAACTTGATTTTGTTACAGTTTAAAAATTCGGGACGGGAGTCAGTGGCGTGACTCTGTAAGCTTAGCCAGAGTCGACCCAGCTTTAAATGGGTACCTGGAGAAATCTGGGGAAGGTAAACAGGAAGGGTGTGCGAAAGCACAGGATGGTTGGCCCCCAACCCCTCATTGCAAATGACCAAAATGACCAATTCTTACCTGCAGTATTCATTGTAAGTAAGCACGTGACACTTATCTTCAATGCAAGCAACATAGGTTGTGTCACGGTGACGGGAGGCAAATACTTCATCATTTTTATCACCAGGCTTGCGACCTCGATCAGTATGCTCAGGCCGGTAAAACCATAAAATTGAGATCATCATTTCTCCTAAAATAAAATAAAGTCTGTGAGAACACTAGGAGCGCAGACCAAGAAAATTAGGTACATTAACATAGAATTTGACTGAACTAAATAATAGATCTTCACAATGGGGAAATTCTTACGTTCACTTTGTAAACAACCGTTTTTATGATCTCTGCAGAAACCCCCTTCCGTGGAAAGGATTTCTCAGAAATCAGAACACGCTGAAAATTTCCCCCGGACAGTTCTCCCGGATCATCTTCACATCCAAAATTGAGTTGGCAAAGAGAAAGTAATACCAATAAAAAGATTTCATATAGGAATTCTGTCAAATCCCCCAGTGTAAAATTTTCGCAGGAAAGTTCATCCCCAGAAACCCTCCCTACTGAAAATAATCCCCATTGAAACCGACCCAAAGCACAGCCCCCAGTGTTGCCAGATCTAACATAATTATGCGGTACGTAGCATAATTAGGAACCAAAAGCATCCAAGCATAATCCTCCTTAAGATAGCATAATCGTAGTATAATTTAAGACGATGTAGAACAACTCATAAAGTCACATCAATAAAACGAACACCAAAAATGGTTTATCAAATTAAGATGGTTATGGTTATAAATCAAGATGGTTATAATTTTTCGACCAAACTAAAGTAAAATTATCGGCATAGCGTTTAAGTGTTTAGGTTTCTACATTACCGCAGCGACATAAACGCTCAAGCGATTCCCGCACGGTGATCCTTTTTTTTCTTTTTTTGGATTAACAAACTGAAGTCCCTTCAGTTTGTTAATCCCAAGATGGCCCTGGGAACTGAAAGAACCAGTATTCCGTCACTATGTGTCGTAGTGAACCGATTTCCAAGTATCATGCAAAAACTCACAGATATTGACTCCCAGTTGCGCAAGCTGCCATATGCTTTTAGTGACCCTGAAAAGATAGACGTGAGCAAAATTACTGCAGACTTAATGTGGAGAAAAATACTCGAAATGAGAAACTTTACCGACGAAAGTTTTCCAGATCTGACAGAACTTGCCGAGAGGGTCTTCTCCCTGCCGCATTCGAACACAGACTCAGAAAGAATTTTTTCTTGGGTCAGTGATGTCAAGACAAAAAAGCGGAATAGGTTGAAGAAAGAATGATTGAAAGAAATAAGAAAGAAAGAATATTGAAGCCGTGTTGGTCACAAAATTGCGACCAAGAACAAAAGATACAGTTTGCTACAAATATGTCCCTACAGACAATCAGATCAAGCTCCACAATTCCAAGAACCTCTACGTAGCCATCCCACCCCCTGGTCAAGAAGGCAAATCCGAAAGCGAAGATGAAGAAGATCATTGAATATGAACCGCGTTTTTCCTTCTATTTTTAATCTATCTGAAGTAAAATTTTTATGATGATGTAAGACACTATGGTTTCCAAATATCGTCAACCGCTTCGACAAGAAAGACGACTTGCAAAAAAAGACGAAAAACGTAAACCAAATTGGGCCAAGAAACGGAGATCAGCACCGCCGGTGTGGACTGTAAAGTCTATGCCGTATTCTTTACTTTACTTTACAGAACCTTTATTAAGATAAAATAGAATTCGACTTGTCTTAACTGATCAACTTTTTCGTGAAACCTGGGAAAATATAGAAGCGTAGCATAAATCTGTCCAAAAAAGCATAATTTTGGGCTCAAGGAAGCATAATCCTGTCCTTCTAATCTGGCAACACTGACAACCCCCCTCTCCGAAAAATGTTTGTATACTTCCAATAAAAAATGCTATACGCAAAAGGTGGCAAATTTTAAGACTTGAAGCGCTATCCCCAGGAGCCTTGGGGTGTCGTGTTATCTCCAAAGACATAGTTTTGGAACCTTTAAACTATGCTGAACAAAATGACTAACTCAAAATTTTGGGCGAAAAAAGGACGTGGAGGGGGCTAGTTGCCCCCAAAACTGTTTGGTCACTTAAAAAGAGCACTAGAACTTTTAATTTCTGTTCAAATGAGGCCTCTTTCAATGTCATAGGACGATTGATTCGTTACAATTACCCCTTAAAAAATAGAAAAGGGGGAGGGTGGTTGGGTGGCGGTGGTCGACCGTTCAATCACTCTTCAGCAACCTCCTTAATATGCCCTGAAAGTTTGAACTTAATATCCAAAAGCATTTCTGAGGTATTGCTGATAGACTCTATGGGTAACCAGCAAGCACTTTGTGTGTTTTTATTTTGTTCAACATTAACATTTTCTGAAAGTCTCACCTTAGTACCTTAAGCCTTTTTGGAAAACCAGGATCAAACATGCCCGCCTTTCATAAACAAACGTTATATGGAAACAATGGGCACCTTGCATAGCTTACAGCTCTTGCCCCAGGGGCTGTGGAGGGTCGTATCACCCAAGAGGCATAGTTTTTTTTTTACCTTTAGACTATTTGAAAATAGACCTGTTTCAAAATTTTGATTGACTGTCTTAGTTGGGAAAATTTTGTGCAGGGGGGGGATGCGCCGGACTCTTATTTCAAAGTGCGTAATAATGATTTTTTTTTAAATGACAATCAATTAGCAATAATTAATTTTCTGAATTTTCCAATAATTATAAATTTTCTATTTATACATAATTAAATTCTATTCATTTCCTTCATATGTGATATCGATCGTTCAGTAAAAGAAAAAGTTTATAAAAAAGAAAAAATAATAATAGTTTAAAAAAAGAAAAAATAATAATAGTTTACAAAAAGAAAAAACCAAAAAGAATTATGAAAATGTTTCTAAATATAGATCAAAGCTACGGCCTTCTAAGAGCAGTGGTTTCTATGGGTTACCTGTTATCAAAAAAGAGGTAAAGATACCTTCAAACAAGGTCCTGATATTTCGAATGTTTTGAAAAATGTTTTGAAAATACTACCCATCATTTCAAACCTATATGAAAAAATAGTGCACAAAAGACTACATGAGCATCTAACAAATTGCAGATTTCTGTCTGAAACTCAATTTGGATTTAGAAAAAGACATTCAACTGTGCATGCCGCTTTAAATTTAATTGATAAGGTAAACGGTGCACTGGAAAAAATTATTTTTGCATGACAATTTTCATTGATTTTAAGAAAGCTTTTGATACTGTTGATTTTGGAATTTTGTTGGATATATTGTCGAAGTCAGGTGTTAGGAATAAGTGTTTGAGTTGGTTTGAGTCGTATTTGCGAGGTAGAAGTGTAAAAGTCGTAATAAATAATGAAGTTTCACAAGCTTACCCATTGAATTGCGGAGTGCCACAAGGATCTGTCCTAGGTCCTCTTTTATTTTTAATTTATGTAGATAGTATGAGATTTTTTATCCCTGGTTACTTAACGTCTTCTGCTGACGACACTGCTATAACTGTTATTGCCAAATCGTTGCCGGACTTGATAGACCGAGCAAACAGTGCTTTAAAGGGACTACATACGTTTGTTACACTCAGTAAACTTGCTGTTAATGCTTCAAAAACAAGTTACATGGTTTTTAGAAGGACTGGTGAGCCCCAAGATTTACCTTCAGATATTAAGTACAATGGTGTTTCTTTAAAACAAGTCTGAGAAACGCGTTACCTCGGGTTTCTTCTTGACTTCAAACTGAGTTGGAAGGCGCACAGTGACCTAGTTTCCTGCAAAGTGTCAAGGGGAGTTGGAATGCTGCGGCGTCTAAAAAATGTGCTTCCTTTGAAAGTTTTAATGTCACTGTACCATACTTTAATAGCGTCGTATATAAATTATGGTTGTTTAATCTGGGCTAGTAACCTTTAGTCTAATTACAGGAGAGTTCAAGTGCAACAGAATAAGGCAATTAGAATTCTAGGAAATTATGATCGTGGAAGCGCTAGCACTATGTCTATATATAAGAAGTTTGATATTTTGGATGTTGGAAAAATCAGAGACATGCAGATTGGTATTTTAGTGTATCAGTGTCTACATAATTTAGGGCCTGATATTTTTAATGATTTTTTTAGCTTGGGTTCTTCCTATCATGATTATGACACGCTAAATTCAAATAATCTTGTTCATGAGTTTCGGAATACTTCCCGGTCAGCTCATGTCATCAGATACATGGGACCGTCCGTCTGGAATCCATTCCCACAACAAGTTAAGGAATCAGAAAGTCTGCCTCAGCTGAAACGACGCCTCAAGGCCCATCTTCTGAACAATTAGTAATGTTGAGTATTTTAGATTGAGAGAAGGGTATCTCCCTCCATTTTGTTAAATTGACTATTAGTTTTTGTTTTGTTTTCTTTTTTTGTGTTTTTTTTGCTTTTTTTTGTAGTTTATTTATCTTATTTACTTTTCTTTTTGATGTAAGTTAAATATTTTAAAGAAATGGATCGTATTTGATGTCAGCTATGCTTACAGGCCATTGCGGCCTATTTTTTTAAGCTGATGAATGAAAGTTTATTGTATTGTTTTTTGAATAAAATTACCTACCTAACTACCTAAAAAAAATTGAACACCAAAAATCCGACTTAGAGATAGTTAAGTTGAACTTTTTAAAAGTAACAAGGACAGTAAAATTAAATTAATTATAGTTTCTATTAATTTTAATTAATTAAAATTAAATGAACTATCAGTAAAATTTAAATAAAATAAAATTAATGTGATTTTATAAATTGGTAAGCTCAGACAAACAAATATTATCTTGAAAATTTGACTAAGAAAAACTCAAGACTTGAAAGACTCAAAAATCAATTTTTAATCAAATAGACTTTTGGTGGTTAGTGGACGCCAAAAAAAAAAAAAAAAAAAAAAAAAAAAAAAAAAAAAAAAAAAAAAAAAAAAAAAAAAAAAAAAATCGTGGTTTAAAATCAGCAAAATATAGTGGTGAAGCTGACGATAGCACGAAACATCCTAAGAAGGCGTAGCTTTCCTTTGGAGGTGTAGTTTTGAATTGGACAGAAAGCACTATCAATTTTAACTAATTACTTTCGCTTATTTATTTTCACAGCTCAACGTGAAAACTCAAAAGACTAAAATCTTTCGGCCTTAATCATTGAAACATCCTTATAAAAGATGTCGAGCCGGCATCAATTCCTGAATGACTGAAAATTTTATTTATTCACCGATTAAGTGGAACCAAAAAGAAAGGCCAGAGGAAAACTGATTTGTTCTCGAGTTTTACACAGAGCAAACTTGAGTGCTGATGGTATAATACATAAGTACCATATAGAGTATGCAAAAAATAAAGCACTATTCAAGTTTAAAAGAAGGGAAAAATGATATCTTTGAATAAACACATTTGTGATTTCAATTTAGTTTTACTAGTTGATATGTTATTTTCCTCCAGCCTTTCTTTTTGATTCGATGAATTAATCGATAAATAAATAAAATTTTTAATCATCTTAAGGCTAAAGTTTTTCATTGTTTTAAAAAGCGGAACTGTGACAAAGAGTCAAAAATTTTTAGCGTAATGAACGAGGCGTTGAGTAGGGGACAACCCCTTTCATATACAGAATAATTTCTGTTTGTTTTAAATTTAACGTCGTTCCTTACTTGCAGTAAAAAAAACTTGTTTTTTTATATTCAATCTGTATTAAGAAATGATTAGCTTGCGCTCAGTGATAAACAAGTTGCGGGGAACAGAATATATTGGAATTACAATGTATTTAATTTAGACTGTATGCTTGCACATTAGGAGTGGAGGGGGGAGGTTAGGTAATCCCTCCTAATGTGCAAATATATAGCCCAAATTTGTTTCTAAAGTATTATATTTCCATCATGTTTTAGAATTTTTCATTAGAATTAACCTAACTTCACTTCTTGGGTGCTGGCGGTATAATACATAAGTGTTCTTTATTTTAATACAGAGCACTATTTTAACATGAATCCAAGGCCGCATCCAAGGGGGGTATGGAGTTTGACCCCCTCTCGAAATGTATGTCCGACGCAAAAAACTTAACAAAAATACATATAAACAGATTTTTGATACGTTTTCAAATTTTTTGTACCCTAACCCCCTCTTAATCAACAGGGAAACAGGAAAATCATTATGGCCAACAGGAAAATCACCGTTTAAAATATCTAGAGTATCCAGTAAAGCACAAATGAGAAAACAAATGACAAAAGAGAAAACAAATTTATGGGAGTTTCGAAAGAAAGCCCGAAGACCCTCAAAAATGAAGTCAGACCATTATAATGACCATTGCTAAAAACCTACATAGGATGCTTACAGCCCCCCTACCCTCCGCCTTGATCAACAAGGAAAATCCTTTTTTTTTGCATACAGTGGTACTTATGTATCCTCTCTCTTTTTTTCTATCATCGCTAGCAGGGAACTAGAACACCATAGAGAGTTGTTAAATTGTCAATATCAAGAGACTAGAGGATGAAAGCAACGAGAGGATGACGTGTGAGAGCGTCACTTGTACGCTTGTTATCGTGACGTCAGATTTCTATTTCTTGTAAGTATTTTTCCTGATCTTTATAGCCTATTTATGTTTCTTTTTTTCAGGGGGGGGGTACGTACTTTAGATCATAATTCACAGTTTGTAATTCACAGTAAGACATAATTCACAGTTTGATGGCTTCAAAATTATTCACCATCAACTTCATGTTTCTAGCTTGAATACTTGAGCTGCTGACATTAGCAGTACAGACAACTAATTGAATAGATAAGTTAATACTTGATTATGTATAAATAAATTTGGGTATTTGGGGTATATATATATATATATATATATATATATATATATATATATATATATATATATATATATATATATATATATATATATATATATATATATATATATAGATAATTGAATAGATAAGTTAATACTTGATTATGTATAAATAAAGTTGGGTATTTGGGGCATATATATATATATATATATATATATATATATATATATATATATATATATATATATATATATATATATATAGATATATATATATATAAATTTGTCGTAGCACACACACAAATAATTTTGTAGAAATTTAAGGAAATTGTAAAACTCTCCAATTTTACACTGGTGCCATTTGACCACGTCAACAGAGGGGGAGGAGCAAATTTGTCGTTTTCTCGACTTTATTCGACGAGCCTACAAAAATAAACATTTTCAAACAGCCCCCTCCCCCTGAACAAACATGTGTTTTTCAAATCTTAAGAGGGAATACAAATACGGGGACGGGACTATTTATCCCCTCCCCCTTCAAAAAATTTACACTGCTTGGTTTCAGAAGGAAGAGATCTAAGGTCTCTGGTTCGTACAAAGTGACGCGAAACTATGAAAAATAAAACGAATGTCAAAATTGGGCAAAAAAAATTTAATCCTACCATCATCAGGGTTATCCCACATTGCAGATACTTTAGCCACGTATGGTAGATCACTTGGACGTGTTCCTGAACGTAGAATGACGCTATCACGGACTCGAATGATTTCGCCTTCTTCATGACGCATGGACGGGTAACAACGTCGAAGCACTGGGGGATCATCGTTCTGGTAAATAAGATACTCATCAAATAATACAAAAATGGCACCAAAAAGGAAGGTGGTCGGGTTTGGACCTTCGAGAACATAAGTGCACAATATAGCAAAATGTCGTATTATTCGGGAAAAAAAATTCAAATCTTCACCCACCTACATAAAATTTTCTCATGCTTTCCCGTTTGTAGCTAAGCAAAAACTCACGACATTCACATAATGATATTCACGACATTCACAAAAAAACTCACGACACTCACATAATGCAAAGCTCGAAAACTCAAAGGAGAAATTTGGAATCCTGGTAGTCTAATTTGTCAGTATCGGTGTCTATTTTCATTGCAATCCTGACATAGGTTTATCTGTCTTTCCAACAATTGGAGATACAAGTAAGGAGTGACTAAGGCTAATAGTAAAAAAACTAAAAAATTAAATTTCGAAAACATTTAGTACATCAAAAGAATTGCCTTTTAGGCTGATTCAAATATACAAATTCAATAATTTTAAAATCACCCTTCAAAAGCTGCCAGATTTTCCAAAAAGGGGGGGGGGGAAACACTCGCAAAAGGGAAGTGATCTTGACGAAAATAACATCAGTAAATTCAGCAGTTAAATTAACTCTATTGTAGAGATTTAAAGCGAACTATTCCGAAATTAAAGTGCATAATAGAGATTCAAGCTCTGATGAACTGTAAAAGGCTTTCTAGGAAAAGTAGACTTTGGAAGATGGGTTGGTCCCCATCCTGTATTGGTATCCAGGGACTATTGCTTTTCCTGAGGTCAAAATAATTTCAATGATTTAAGGAAGAAAATTCCTACTTGGAATGTTACAATGCAAAAAGGCAAGCGATTTTGACGAAAATAACATCAGCAAATTCAGCAATTAAGTTAACTATATTGTAGAGATTTAAAGCTTTTATCTAGGAATATATAGTATTTTGTATTTTAGTTATAAATATGGGATTTTGTAGTTGAGTCATAGAGAATTGTTTCCCAGGACTGATCGTATCAAACCAACGGTCCTAGAAGATCAGGAACGGACTTATTGAAATATAAATTAAAAGTCCTTTTAAGTGGCCAAAAACACTGTGCCACGAAACATTGTGCTTTCTGCCATTTTGTGGCACTAGACTATGATTTTGGCCCAAAGAGGATCAAGTGGCAATCAATTTAAAATCCTGAGAGAGCTAGTCGATTTAAAGTGCCAAAGATGAGGCGAGTTTTCAAATTACAGAGAAAGTAACGGTGATGCATTAGAGGGGACAGGAATTAATATCTCATCTCCCTTCATTTAGACTAGGCCCGAATAAGGGTTTTGTGGGGGGATAGCATTTTTCTGCAATAAGAAGGGATTCTTGTTGCACAAAATGTGGCATTTTTTGCGACAGAAATTGTGGCACAAAAATCTGGCATTCATTTTAAAGCTTCATTTAGCCAAATCGATTCGCTTTAAGTTTCATAAAATTATATGAAGTGATTTATGACTATACATCAGCTATTATGAAGGAGAGACAGTGGGCCATTGCATAGGCAGGAAGGAAAGGGGGGGGGGTATGTCTCAAAGAGTGCATTTTAATGCCCGAATTTCCTAAATATCATTGAGCCGTTAGATAAATACAGAATGAGCTTTGTGAAAGGAGGGGGTAGAGTTTGTAACCTAATGCCTTTCGATCCCGCGAATATTTTTGGTTTCCATTTTTATTTTTAGTTTTGGGTATTGGTTTATTAGGTATTTGGTTTTGGGCATTGATTTACTGATTATTGGTTTGGATATTGGCTTCGGAAAAAGAAGGGGGGGGGGGTAAAGTTGCTATCTAATCCCTTTTGGTTCCCGGGAATATTTCTGGTCTCCATCTATATTATTACAATCCGTTTCTATGTAGCATAAAGAATTACATTCACATGACAACCCGTACAGAGGTGGAAAAGTGGAGACATGGCATCATGAAGCCTGCTCCAAATTAAAGCTTGATAAGATCCTTTGTGTTTTCAGGATTACCAGACGATTCCCTACACCGTTTTTCATGATGTTTGTTTTCTTTGAAAGTTTTAGCAATGGTATTGCCACCTGTACGAAAAACTTTTCGTATTAAGTGTTTGTATTGTAGATGACATCATCACATTGTTGTGATTACAATTCCTGACATCAAAGAAAAACGGTCAGAAATTAAATGAAAGAAACGAATATTTTTAACTGAAAGTAAAGAGCAACATTAAAACTTAAAACGAACAGAAGTAATTCTGGTTATTAGGGGAGAGGACTGCTTACTCCTCAACCACTCTTTATGATAACGCTTCACTTTTTGTTATAATTAAGGAGCTCAAACAGAAGGACTGTTGAATTTGGATGAGAATTATTTTTAAAGAACTTTAAAACTTTATAGAGTAAAGAGTGAGGGTTGAAAAAGATGCATTCCCTCTCATATATAGAACAATTCCTGTTCTGTTTAATATTGCTCCTTAATTTCAGTTAAAAATACTTTTTGTTTTGTCTAATATCTATAAGAGCAGACACAAAAGTTTTGACAGCTGATTCGTGCTTATTTCTTACCGAAGATTACCAAAGAAACAACCAGTTGACAGGAAATTTGCCTCGCCTATCTCTATCCTATCACAAATAAATAGAAATACTTGTCCTTATCTTCAAGAGAATGGCACAAAACGTCTATCCTGAGCTTTAATAAATTTAATTAGTTTTATTAATTTAATTAATAAATCTTCTTATTTTATTGAGCTTTAATAAATACGTGAGCTTTAATTAATAAATGTCGTGTCCAAAAACAAACAGTAGTTTTTTGGATTTTGTTGGCTGTGAAAACTTAGCACTTATCCGTTTTGACTTGCACTTACAAAAGTTCGTCGCTACTCTTTTTTCGTAATTTATATCCAATGGCAATTTTATTCACTGACACCTTTATGCCGTGTTTTAAAACAAAACAAAAATTACGATTTTGCTTTGAGCGGTTCTTAAAATGTCAAAAATATCAATTTTTTTTTGTAAAAACATGGTGTGTCTTTCATAAAGAGCTCTCTTCCCACTATTTTAATACGGAAGCCCCCTTCCTAAAACAATCTGAAAAATTGCACGCCTTTTTTTACCTTACATGGATGCAAGTTAACCCAACCCCTTCTCTGCGTTTTAGTTCTGGTTACATCTATGCGCGTAACATACTAAATACTCAAATTTATTGCCAAAAATTAGTCAAGCACACCAGTGTGTTATGAGAAAGCGGCGTATCTTTCATAAAGCGTTCTTTTTTATTAAATTCATAAAGAATGCCCCCCCCCACAACTGGAAAATTAACAATTTATTTACAAATAAGTTTCCATTCGTGACCCCCCCCCCCAAAAAAAAAATGGTTCTGGTTGTTTCCATGGTCCGATCATAACTCTATTTTCTCGGACCTACCCCCTCCCCATTTACAACCTTATCGAAATAATAGGGTCCCTATAATAGAATAAACATAATGATCAAATAATAAATGTATGTTTGTGGGAAAACAGCTGATTCATAGCTGATTCTTTATGAAAACAATAATTCCCTAAAATTGAGTTATTTACAATCAAGGAATATATTTAAGTTTGTTAAATCGAAAAAAATCTTGATTCTCAAATTCTAATAGGAAACCCTGAAAAACATAAAAAATTCAGCAATTAGTCACTAATAGCATAAAATAAATCAATCAATAGGAATAAATCACTTGTCTCGATCACAATCGAGATGTGCGCGAAAAAGGGGACATAGCTCCAGCATTTTTTATTGGCGGTGGGGCAAGAGGGGTCCATATCTGGAAAGTCAAGGGCCATGGGCTATATATTAACATTTTCTCTCCAAATTATAGGGAAGGCCATTCCCACCCCCCATCCAAACGATACTTATGTGCAAAAGAGTGTAAAGCTGGAGAAAACAGCTGAAAAGCTAACCAAAGGACACATTTACCGCTTTATCATGACAATAGGATCCTCACAATAGAATACACTTTAAGATGAAGAATTATATTTAAGCTTGATAAACTTGGACAAATAGCATAATCAGTCTTATATTTCAGTGTTTAAACTTGAGAAAACATAAAAAGATCGGTAATAAACTTGGTGAACTAAGTCAAAATTAACATTCAAAACAGTAATCAAGGGAAGTAATTCTGTATAATTTCCCTGTTGCAAGGGAAAAATTCTCCTCGGTAACAATTGAAACGAGAGCAAAATCAGAAGAAACTAGAGTCAAAGTAGAAGAGAAGATGCTGATTAACAAACCAGAAAAAAACGAAAAAAAAGCTCTCAGACAAAAAAAAAAGCACAGTTAGCCGAACATCCCCTTGTGGAAATGGAAAGAATAGTCCAAATATGTACTTCTTTCAATTCCTCCCTATTTCTATAGAGAAAACGATCCTATATATAGATGAAGAACTATATGGACTCGGTTCTATACTCTCTATTTTTTATATTAATCTTGGAAGCTAAAAAAAAACAAAAAAACAACAAACAAATCTTGGTGTTAAACTTCATTACATACATCGTAATTTACATTCAACGAATTAATCAAAAGAAATGGAACAGGGTTCAAAATTATATGTAAAGTGTGTATAAGTGGCTTAGTGGCACCAGCTCACGAAAGTGTAGAAGGGTGCTTTTTCGAAAAGTTCCCATGGACCCCCCCCCCAAAAAAAAGGGGGGGGGGAGTCTAAGGGAAATACTATAAATTTATTTTTCAGAATTAAAATATTCAAAATGTTATTTTCTATCCTTAAATGAGAGAATAATAGAAAAAGAGAACACAAACTTACGGAAAGAAAGACTTTGGCTTCATACGGCTCTCCATACCACGACCATCCACACGAAACAGAAGGCCCCTGCCTAGACTTCCTATCATCACCCTCAAGAATCTCTTGTCTACTGTCTTGCGTTTCCAATAAAGTAGCAGAGCTTGATCGAGATGAGGCTCGTGCTGAATTCCGACTGTTCACACTACCAGCTCTTCTAACCGGAGATGCAATTGCGGGCGGGGTTGTAACAGTCCGCTTTCTGCCGCGCTTCTTTACTGCATTTGTTTCAAGTTCATTTTTCTGCTGAACACTCCGTTTCTTCTGAAGCTTCTTCGAAGGGTCTGATTCCTCATTTTGAACATTTACACCATGTTCATTGTTTCCATCTAGTTCTGGCGCTTCTGACACCCTAATGTCAGCTATCGGTGCAGGAATCACTGGACTCATTACAGGCTCGTCTTCAACTTTAATACACTCCGTTTTGACACTTATTGGATTTGATTCAGAAGAGCTTGAATTTGTCAAATCTGATTCAAAATCATCAACTTTTTCCAGTTTGATCTCTTTGGCTAAGTACTTCAATGGGATATTATCTTGGATGTCATCTGTCCCAGAGCTGTACTCCGTTACACATCCATTGAACGTTCTTTGTTTTTCTAATTTTTGCCTTTTTCTTTCCGCTTTTTTCTGTTTCCAAACTGTTCTACAAGTCTCCAAATCAATTGACTTTAAAAGTTTTTTCATTTCTTTAGCACTTAAATATTTCTTTTCTATTGAGGGCAGCACTTCTGATTCAACTACTTTAGCACCACTTCCAGGGATTTGTGACTCCATATTTCTTGGGACTGAACCACTCGCAGGAGACGCAAGAGTTCTTGGACCAGGAGCAACTGGAGCGTGAGGGTTTTCAACATGATACCCGGGCCCAACTCCCTCACCAGTAAGGGGCCCAGGTTGGACGTTTTTTGGACATGTTGGGGAGCGAACAGGGCAGGAGCAACGCATATGCCGTGGATCATAATGCGGAGGTTGAATTGGCGCTGTAAATAAAATATATCAATCAATCAATCAAATATATTTAAACAAAAAACACATAATTACATGTACATAATCTGCCAGGAAAGCACAAAAAGTGCTTGGCTAGGACAGAAACTTAACTAAAGAATAATTAAACAATGAACAAACAGAAACAACGAATCGACTGGATTTATCAAAAATAGAAAAAAAGGAAGGGGGGTGACGAAGAGAAAGAAAAGAAAAAAAGAAAAAAAAGAAAAAGACCGAAAGGAAGAGGCCCGCACGATATTCAAATCTAAACAGTATTTCTGTAATGACCCTTCACTGCTCGCTTGAAGGTGTAATAAGGTTATTTGAGTTCCGGATTTCCAAGTGGATTAAATTCCAAATAGATGGTGAAAAAAAAAATCTAACTAAAAAAGAAGCTCTTTTTGTTAACGGTGTCTCGTGGACAATGTCACATGAATTTCGCGATCCGTAAGTATGCAAATCTTGATTTAAATTGATCAGATTTTCAAATGATGATGGAAGGAGGTTGTTAAAATATTTAAAACAAAAAGTTGCGATCTGAAAATCCCTAGTCTTTGACACATCAAATATTTTAGTAAGTTTAAGATGGAGGTTAGTGTGTATCGGAATGCTGAAGAGATGGTATAATTTCAATGGCCTTATTTTGGATGATTAAATAAAAAAAACTAGTTTTTTAACTGAAAGTAAGGAGCGACATTAAAACTTAAAACGAACAGAAATTACTCCGTATATGAAATGCGTTGTCCCCTCCGCAATCCCTCGCTCTTTACGCTAAAGTTTTTAATTGTTTTAAAAAGCAGAATTGTGGCAAAGAGTCAAACTTTAGCGTAAAGAGCGAGGGATTGCGGAGGGGACAACCCATTTCATATACGGAGTAATTTCTGTTCGTTTCAAGTTTTAATGTCGCTCCTTACTTTCAGTTAAAAAACTAGTTTTTTTATTTAATTTCTGAACGTTTTTGAATTAATGCATGTTTTAATTTTGGCTCTCCGCACACAAATAATTAAAATGAAATTTGCATATTAATTCCTTTTTTGGCTAAATGGCTTTCTCTTAGTTTTGATCAGACGATTTTGAGAAATAAGGGGTGGGGAAGGAGGCCTAGTTGTCCTGCAATTTTTCGGTTACATAAAAAGGCAACTATAAATTTTAATTTTTAACGAATGTTTTCATTAGTAAAAAATCTACGTAACTTAAGAATTAACTTACGTAACAAACTTTTATATTCTTGAATTTTTGTTATGTATATGAGGGGGTTTGTACCCTGGTTAATACCTCACTCTTTACACTAAATCGTAAGTTTTGTCGCAATTCTTTAAGAATGATCCCTGAATCAAAAAGGCTGCAGAATAAATAGTTAAAATTACTAAAAATACTATAGCATAAAGAGCGAGGTATTTATCTCCTCCTAAATACCTCACTCTTTATGCTAAAGTATTTTTAGCACCCCTCATATGCGTAATAAGGCTGCAGAATAAATAGTTAAAATTACTAAAAATACTATAGCATAAAGAGCGAGGTATTTATCTCCTCCTAAATACCTCGCTCTTTATGCTAAAGTATTTTTAGCACCCCTCATATGCGTAATAATCTCTGTTCGTTTGAAGTTTCAATGCTACTCCTTACTTTCAATTGAAAAAACTTTTCCATGTTTATTTTTTCATTGTTTTTTTTTTATAGTAGTTTTAGAAAATCCTGCGCCCTTTTGATTGAATTTCTGTTCCCCCATGACATATTTCTCCAAGGAAAGATCCTCCCACATAGCCCCTCCCCTCAACCCCACCCCTAAAACCAAAAAAATCCCCTGAAAACGTCTCTACACTTTCGCCATAGGGTTCATATTTCGCTATAGGGTTCTCTGATACGGCCAATGCGATGGCGTGATTTTCGTTAAAATTCTATGACTTTTAGGGGGTGTTTCCCCCTATTTTCCAAAATAAGGCAAATTTTCTCAGGCTCGTAACTTTTGATGACAAAGACTAAATTTGATGAAACTTATATATTTAAAATCAGCATGAAAATCCGATTCTTTTGCTGTATATTTTAGCATCAAAATTCCGTTTTTTAGAGTTTCGTTTACTATTGAGCCGGGTCGCTCCTTACTACAGTTCGTTGCCACGAACTGTTTGATATGGATTCTCTTATAACATGAGATAGTTTTACTTGCCCATATAGAGCATCCTTGGGACAAATGGGGATGAAAAATAGAATGATAAATCATTTTTAAGAATTTTTTTAGGGAAACGGAATTTAAGACGGCGGATAACTCCAAGGGACCTTGAAAGTTAGTTACCAATTAATTGGGCATGTTCTTTCCAAGAAAAATTTTCATCAATAATAAATCCAAGATATCTACCGGTTTTTACTCTGAAGAAGAAACAGAATTGAAAAAAAAAATCCGAAATTGAAAAAAAGAAAGGAGAAAAAAGCAAGGGGAAAAAATAATGTGCGCTGCAACGTATCTCAACACAGGGGAGAGTGCAATTTCATTAAAACTTCAGAATCAAGATAAATCTATTTGCATATTTGCAGATTTTTTAAGCTGTAAAAAAGATCTTTTAGGAGTAGTGTAGAAATCCCCCCTCCCGTATACGTGCCTGAATCCCATCAAAAATCTTAAAAAAATAAGACACTCTGGTGAAGACTTTTTAAGCTGTAAAAAAGAGCTTTTGGGAGTGGTGTAGACCACCCCCCCCCACATACATGCCTGAGTCACATTAAAAATCTCTATGAAAATACATTTAAGCACTGAGCTGTCATCTTATTAGGGAGGATCGGGGGCACCCATCTGGACATAACTTTATAAGACCTTATAACTTTATAACTTTATAATGCACTAAATCATAATTGGGCAGTTAAAACTCATTCAAAAATTTTCACTGGGATTTTGTCAGCCCAAATAATCTTTGCTCTGTCTCCCCCCACCAATAGCACGTTTTTAATATTTTTGAAAATTTTTACAGAAAGGGACCTATAAATAAAAAAAAACCATTAACCTAGTTTAGTTTATTCGTATCTGTTGTTATTGCATAAAACAGCGTGGCCTCCTTAATAATCAATTAAACCACCATACAGATTAACCAAAAAAAACAAAAAAAAAAAAACATAATTAAGTAACTGATGCTATCAAGCTAACAAGAAATATAAAAACGATCCTAACATTGTTTACAACATTATCTGCTCAGTGGAAACTCCCATTTAGATTTCCTTCAATAATTGCTCACTTCCAGTACTTGGAAAAGCGCCCAAAGCAAACAAAGGAAAGAGTTTCTTTCGGGAAAAGGACCTTTCCCATAAGATAAATGATACACTTTTTGGGATGAATGAGGGAAGAGTAATTAAAAAGGCTGTAAAAACCCATTCTTAAAAAAAAACTGAAAAGAAAATATCAAACATATATTATTTCCTCAGACGGAGTTCTGCGGTGCACTGGAAAAAAATATTGCTTCTCAATGTCCTGTCTAACCTTCGAAAAAGTAGCCTATAAATTGTGCTACTAAAAAGTAGCCTATAAGTTGTGCAAGGACTGCTAAGACATACCCTATTATTGAGTAATTTATTTAATTTATATTAGTACTTAAAATGCCCTTAAATGACATTTTGCAGAACAAAAGCAAGGCCGAATCCAGGCTTTTTGTTCGCGGCGGGGGGGTGGGGGTGGATTTTTAGTTGGAGGGGGGGGGGTATACTAAAGAAATTTACAAAATGCATCAACAATATGTTGACAGGCATTACTGGTTCTCTTTTACGAGTCTGACAGAAATTTCCAGACGAGAAGGAGAGTCAAAACCGGTAACGTCCCCCATTTTTGGATACGACCGTTGACAGAACTATATTTAATGCTGATTTTTTTCAAAATCGATAAGTCTTATCTATCGAATTTCATCTTCTTCTCTAATATGTTCTTTCTTCTCTAATTCATTTTCTCCTATATTAATTAATTCTAGAGGCGTGGATTTTTCGGTTGCTTTACAAAATACAGTGTAACCTCTTTTTTCATTCAAATCATTTTTTTCATTTTTTATCCAATCACTAAACCCTCTAAGCTTTTAGCGTTCTTGGCATTTTCAGTTTAATAGCAATGGAATATAAATGAAACTAATGTAACTGGTAAAATTAGAGTAGTAATCGCCGTCTGGTCGAAGTTACTAACAAAATGCAATTACGAAACTTATATTTTTTATCGCTATTAGCACCAGTTTCTATTCTTACTAGTTACCTGTACTGTTTGGCTTCCCACTACACTTGCGACCCAAAGTGCCTTTACAAAGCCTTTAAGAGTTCCGCAAGATTCAAATAAAGCTGTTTATAAAGCTGTTTTATAAAGCTGTTCATAAAGCTGTTTTAAATCATACGAGATAGAAAAGCTGAGGGTCAATTCGATACTCTTGAAAACCAATTTGGATGATATTTGCTATAATAATTTTATACATATTATATAATATATATAATATTTATATTATATTTAATTTTATATTAATAATAATTTTATTGGATGATATTTGCTATAAAATTTGTTATGATATCTGTAATTCTTTTTAGGCAAATGGCACCCTTGCAATTAAATTAAGCAGCCTTGGTGTTTGGTGTACAGTAAGTTCAGCGAAGTTGGTTGAACTTCGGTGAGGTAAAGATGCTGGGACTGTTTTGAAAAACTGTTCATTTTAGTTTTATTGATTTTATCCTCCCGTAAGTTGTTTTTTCTTATTTGTATTGCTGAGGATGGCCCTTGAACATAGGGCCGAAATATTCATTCTAATTTCATTCCCACTGTCTTAAAAAATTCCCTATTGTTGTTCTTGTTTTTGGTGTTTGGGGTACATAGACAAGGAGTAGGGCTCATGATGAAAAAAGAAGTTGCAAAGTCTTGTTTAGGCTGGGAGGGCATTAATAATAGAATACTGATCGCTCATTTTATGAGTATAAAGTTCAGGATATCAGTTATAGTAGTATATGCCTCTGTAGAACTGATTGATGAAGATAGTGGTGACTCATAATAATTTTACTTAGTTACTGGTGCAAATAGGCAGGGTCCCAGGTAAAAATATGGTGTTTTTCTTAGGAGATATTAACCCCCAGGTCGGTAGAAATAGGGATAGATGGTATCCTAACCTAGGTAAATTTGGTGTAGGAAGAGAAAAGTGCAATGGCAATAGACTGCTCCAAATTTGTAGGTACAACAGTCTAGCTATAACCAATACGGTGTTTGGTCGTAAAATGGCCCATAAGTTAGAATGATATTCTCGCGATGGTAAGACGGCAGACCTTATTGATTATGCCATTGTAAACCTAAGACTGGCAAGATCAATACAAGATACTAGGGTATATTGGAGTACTGTTATTGATGTTAAAAGAAAAGACCACCATCTGGCAGTGTCTGGGGTAAATTTAAAGCTGATATTTTGGAAGGGTAACTACCTCCCAGGAAGTTATGATGTTGGTAGACTCTAGCATGAGAATTTGAGAGAAACTTTCCAGGATCGGTTGAATACTAAACTAGAGAGTTTAAAATTTGACAATATGGAAGACGGACGGAATAACGTTAGGAAAACAATTTGTGAAGTTGCTGACGGTGTCTTGGGGAAGAAATTCAGGACTGCAGCTAGGAATAGTAGTAAAAAAGCTATATGTTTAATTGAGAGGAGATGGGGCTTGTACAAGAATTATCTGAGTGATAAATCATATGAAAATAAAAGGAATGTAAAGAAAGTAGAAAAGCTTTAAAACATGAACTACGGAGATGAATTGAGGCCATGGATACAATTGTCAGGGTCTGGAATATTCAGCTAGACAGCGTATTAGTAAAATATTATACTGGCATGTTAATAAATTGAGAGGGAGTAGTCAATCTGTTAAACTTTTTAAATGACTGCTTGTATTCTGTCATTATGAAAAACATAACGCCGAACCTTCGTTTTTTTAACAGAGGCTGATGCAGTATCAGGTTCTTGGCTAACGTCCTTATACACTCTAATGTCGTTAATTATAGCTATTTCGTCGCTTGGATTTTTTTTTTAAATGTTGAACTCGACTTTTGCCCAGACTTGTCTTTTGTCATTATGAAATACACATATATGAAACTTTATTTTTTAAACAAAGGCATGGTAAGCATTGATGACCTTATGCATGTCAAAATCTCATACAAAATTATCATAACAATCATTTTCAATTTTGCTAAGTTTTGACTCCACTGTCGCTTATCTCCTAACCACATGTGTCTTTCTTCTTCATTTTGGATTTTCATTACTACAGACGATTTGCCAATTCCCTTTGCTTTAGCTGCCCTTATTGGTCTAGTTGTAAATATCGGTCCAGGTTGCAGATTTGTTAATTGTTCAGGTGATGGAAAAAAACTTTTTTTTCCCTAACTAATTATCATTTATACCACTTGTAAATCTTTATTTTATTGGGTTTACCTCTCGATAAGTTTTCCATACTGAAATATCTTTTCATACTAATGCTTTTCAAAGATATTTGATTATTGAAGCAAGTCCGATTTCTAACACCGATTGTCTACTAAGCTTCAATCTTTTAGTTTTCCTTTGAATGTTTTTGAATTGTTGTAATTCCTTGTCAAAATATATACAAATATTTTTACAATGCCAGTTTTTTTGCTCATTAAGCACTACTGATTCTTTTGAAAAATAATTGATTATTGAAGCATATCCGATTTCTCAGACCGAATGTCTACTAAGCTCCAAACTTTTGGTTTTCTTTTTAAGGTTTTTGAATTGTTGTAATTAAAATACACACAAAGATTTTTGCAATTACCAGTTTTTCCACAGAAGTGTGACAACGTCACTGCAATACTGCAATACTGTATGCAAAAAGTGACGTCCCTGACATGAATCTTTTTTCCAGCAATAAGGCTCTTAGCGAATTTTCTCAAATTTTTGACCTATCCAGATCTTTTTTTAAGACAAGAATATCCCAGGATACAAATTTTGCTGAAAAATATGGGGCCGTTTTCAAGAAAAAATAAACACATAAAAAATAAATAAATATATACACAATGTTTCCTCACTTATTATATATATATATATATATATATATATATATTTAGATATATATATCTAAGATATATATATATATATTTATTAGATATATATATTTAGATATATATATATATATATATATATTGCGAATTTAGAGTGGCGAAACCCTATATAGACCAGTGTATTCTCCTGATGAGCCCTTATGTTGAGTGTTGCCTCTGAATTATTTGTCTATATTATTTTTTCTATTGTTTGGTAAATGACGACTTATACTTATTGACGACATGACTGCCTGTCCATGGATTGTTCTTTATGGTTGATTGTGTGTGGCTATGCTGTTTGACCTATGTGATTGTATGGATGAGTAGGGTTAAGGCCTCATTCAAGTGCTGGTCTATATTAATCATTAATTTAGGAAAACAGTCTTCCTTTTCTCCTTCTGTCTCTCTCTCTCTCTTTTTTGTATTTGTGCTGTTGCATTGGTGATTTCTCTTTCGGCATAATTGTCGGAAATAATCTTGTTGGCAAGTCTGTCCAACAAATGAACATAAACCTTTCTACACCCACCGACTAAAAACCGACAGTATGTAGAATTAAACGCCACTGAAGAGGCGATACCAACAAATAGCTTGAATCGTAAAAAAAACGCATAACAATAGCAAATGCTTATCGGGGTTGTGTCACTAAACCCGGAATCAATAAACACCAAAAGAGCTGTACAACTAGATTTACGACAATAAAATGACTTAGTATTTACTGCCAAAATCTGAATAAACTGCAAATAACTTGAATGTGATAGGACTATTAATCACTGTCATGTTTGGATATAAACACCTGTCAACTACTGATTGAATGCTCAAAACATTTAAAGGGTTCAAACACAGATGATTCTAAAGTGAAAATTGATAACCGCTGTTTTGATCAATGATCGCTAACATGCTACTTACTGGGAAGAAGGTGAAACATTATGTTGGGATACAACTTCTATGGGAGGGGACAAATTTTAGGAAGGAGGTGTGTCCAATCATTTTTTGCAAGCACAAGTAAAACCTTTTTTGTGTTTTATTGTAAAAATTAGACTCCGAACAATAGTCCAAATTATATTAGTGGGAGAGGTTTGAACAGCCTCCGTGGCTTAGCAAAAAAAACCCTTTTTTTAAAGAGGGTTCATTATAACAAAAAAAAAAAAAAACCCACAAATTATACGAAAATCGGGTACTTCTGTATTATATGTTACACACTCAAGAATGAAGATCTACAGATAAGACAATACCCGGTTTTTGGCCGGCAGTACAAAGAAAATTACCTTATTCTCAGTTGAAATCTACGTTGTAGGTATATTTTTTACGAAATATTTAATGCATAAAGATGGTATTTTTATTGGATAAGTTACGTTTTGTATTTAGCATAATTTTTTCTGCCCCCCCACCATAATTCTTCATCCTAGTTTTCGTAATTTTGCTACTAAAGTATTGTAGTTCCATCATATTTCGGTATATTTCATTATGATTAACCAAACTTCATTTCTCAGGTGTGTACAATATAATACGGAAGTACCGAACAATCGAAGGAAACTATAGATATGTTCACAAGTTCCGTAAAAGCCCTGAGACCGCTTTGGATGTACCCTTAGCTTAAAATTATCAGGTGTGGCTGATAATTTTTTGGAAGTAAAAGTATAATATTGTTTGGTGGATTTGTCATATCTAAATAAACTTCAATTGACCGACTAGACACGTTTCAGCACATTTTTGAGTCTCACAAAAAACTTTCTAGACTGAAAAAAATTAATGACAATGACGATGAGCACATCCAGTTGCTTCCAGCAAGCTGCGGGAATTGAACTTTTTTCGTATTTAAAGAAAGAAAATCTCACGGCTGCTCTGTGCATTCCTCATAACAGGCACGTAGGTAAGAATTTTGTCAGGGGTTCAATTGTAAAATAAAGCTTTTAATTTGATGACCTGAATAAAAAGTGTCAAGAAAATCAGAGAAACTTAGGACTTGGGGGAGGGTGATGGGCAGTTGGTAGGCCCTCCTCTGAGTATGTAAACGCAGTGTAGTTACATGTTTTCCCCCCAAAATGACGTTATAAGAGGATTCAGAGCAGTTTTGCATACCGACACTTCTCGTTGCAAACAAAAATTCTATTGTTCGTCATTTATAGTCAAAGCGACAAAATCAATCTTCATTTTCATGTTAAACATCCTAAAGTATAGAGCAGCTTTTATTACTTCCAAAAAATATTTCGTTTCCCCGCCAAACAACTTTTACATATTTAAAAAAAAAAAAGAACTTGTTCAATTAGATGATTTTCAAGAAACACAAAAGAAAATTTTCGAAAAACTAAGTTAAAAGAGATTGAAGAGAAAGAATGGCCTACCTGATTGTTGATGACAGCCATAATAAGGAGGATAGTACGGCGTTGGAGCTGGTAGTACTGTTGGTCGAACTAGATGAGGACGAACCGGGTAGGTTGATCCAGGGGAGCCAGCTGGGGGTGGGACTAGTGTGTTTGCAGATTGTCTAAAATACAATATATCACTCAATCAATTTCTGCTTCGCTTGTAGTCGTTTCAGCATTGAAAAATAATAAAATGGGTACCTAATGCTTTCAAATTCCTTTATGTGTTCGGTATTAATAATTGAATTAAAACATAATACTCTTTTAACAAATGAGACATGACTCCTAAACAGGTATGTTGGTAGGGCGGGGGCTTACAGCGTTTATACCCCCTCCAAAACCCTCACAATTAAGATATTTCTCTTTTTATCATAGATTTACCATAATTAGTAAATTGTTTATAAAACTTCCTTTTTCTAGGTCGTTTCGTTCGAATACGCTCATAAGTTCACACAAACTTATTTTAAATCCATTCGCACTGATTTTAGTTAATACTCATACTTTTTTATAGTTAATCCAGACTATTTATAAGTAAAAATGTTCGCTGAAGAATGCCTACATACATTTGCCCATCTCACCTCTTCGGGGGCTGTTTACGAAAAGGACCTTGTAAGCGGCTACATATAACCCTTCGTTGATTTTAACTATGAATGAAAGGTATTCAACATATACAAAAAATACTTCTCTATAACAAGATTTTGAAAAGATTAAAATAATAGATGAAAAAGGAGTGAACTTGTGAATATTCTTGGTATAGATTATAATAAAATTAAAACTCTTTCACAGTTCGAACATCTTCGAAGTATTTATGTTTGCGCTAAAAGAAACTGAATATTTCAGTTCCTATTCCAGGGATTCTCCTCAGCATGTTGGGAATGTAAAAATGAATTCGAAATCAAATGCTAAATAGATGGAACCGCTTAGTTAAAATTAAAATGGGTAAAAATATATATATATATAACAAACGAAAAAATATTCACAAATAATCCAATAAATACAAAGGCATCTATTATTTCAAAAGAGAATTTTTTACTTGATAGCCTAATAAGAGACCTGAGAATACCTGTTATTTAAGGCTTAATATCTGAATATATGGACATGCAGGAGCTGCCCCCCAAGATCTGTCTAAGATTCCATTTACAGGAAGTTTTCACGACTCCTAACTTTCATTCTTACTTGCCAAACAAGAAGTCGAATCCCATCGATCTAAAACGTAACAAGCGAAAAAAAATACCCAACAGACAACTTCGAGATCAGTAAGTCCATCGACTGCCAAATATATAAAGAAGGAAAATAAAGACGCTACACATAAGGGAGATTGCGAAATTATAAATAATGAATTGAGAACTAAAGACATTCATAACTTTCAAAATTTATGACAAGTACCAAAACGAGCAAGGTATACTTTTTTTTTTGGATAACTTAGTGTACCTAAGGAAAAAATACCAGTAAGTAATTAGCGCGGCACAAAATCGTTTCGTTATTTTAATTAGCATAATATTTCTCACAAAACAACCAATCGAATCAAGGTGGAGTTATTTGTCTCTCCAGAAATTACATTTGCTTGTTAGTTGAGATAGTCGTTCGGCGTTAGTTAACCTGGTTTTTAAAAAAGTGGGACAAATTTCAAGGAGTAGCAATAATGTGATAGACTTGCGAAGACATGTCGCAAAAATACACCAATGGAGATAAAGAACATCTTTTAAAATGAGGACAGTAATTTCTGGCTTTTCTCCTTGGTTTAACCTTTCATGCTCAATCTAATATATTGTCCATTGCATAAATAATAATTTGTTCACATGTTGCATGGGTATAATGACTCTTATTATCATTTGTTATATTTAGCGTAAAAGCTTCAGCGAACTTAGACTAAAGAGGACCCTATTCCCTCTATTAAAACCTACCCAGTTTGAACCACTCCCTCCAATGAATCTTTCTCCAACTAGTTAATTGGTTGTAAATTTACAGGAAAAAATTTCTCCTAAAAATACAAAAAAAATCATCCTACCAGTAAACTGGTTTTTAAATACAGGTAAACAATTCTCCTTATTCCCAATTTTTGTTTTAGGATAGCCCCCCCCCCCAAAAAAAAAAACAACTTTTTTTTTTAATAGCTCCCAAACAAAATCTTGGATACGGCCCTGGTTACGAGTGTTAATGTTTTACAAGCTATTGCTTTGCGCCATTGGTGAATGAAATTTTTAACTTATCACAAAAGAAGGGGTTTAACCGTCAAATAATAGAAAAAAAAAGAACACCAGCTCATCACCTTTACGAAAGAAAAATGCAAGGACTAACTCTGCAACAAAAAATGTCAACAATCCCAAGAGACCAGTTCAGCAAAGCCCAGTAGGACAGGTCAATGCCATCTACTTTTTGCTCTTCTTCTTGGACTGAGGACAACTGAGTGGAGATGCAGGCCAAAATATGTCTAGGCTAGTTTTCTTCTTTTCTTACTATTCCGTACGTCTTACTACGCTGTCCTACGTTTTCCCGTTTATCATGGTTAGCTAGTGTGGTCTCAGAAATAATTCGATTAAAACTGCAAAATCCATTTGAATGGAGGAGGGGTAGAGGCAATCCTCTCGAAATTAAACTGTGTCAGAAGAATCTTCAGTCCCTCCCCCCTGACCAGCAGAAATTTTATTTCCTGATATTTGCTTTTTTTAAATTTCAGATCCCCTTCCATAAATTAGCCATCTTCTTCAGGTCATTTTAGGGGTATGGGATTTATATCTAAAAAAAAAAAAATATCAGGACCGTTAGTGATGAATGTCGTTGCTGAGCGAGCAACACCCCCTATTAAAGATTTTGTCACTCCATAACTCCGGTGTTCCAATCGCACAGGTTTAAAAACCTTGTCCGACTAGTAGTAGAATATATCACCTTACATTAGTAAAAAGAACCCTGAAAAGGTGCCTTTTTAAGCCTAGAAAGCAGTTATGTTTCCCTAACTAACGCTCATTTTTCAGCACAGCAACACACAACACGCCTCTTCTTCAGCACAGCAGCACAAGGCATTGTGTTGCAACACAAGGTATGCAGGAAAACCCAAAGAGGTGCATTTTCAAGGTCTCTCCTCCTGTTAGCACCTGTTGCCTTAGCCAACACATCTCCTTCAACACATCCGTACTATGGCACATCAGAAACCACAAAAATGTGCATTTTCAACCATCTCTTTCCTATGTTCAGTTATATTTCAATAGCTAACCCGCTTTCTTTAACAAAACATAGAAGCTGTATTTTAGAAAACCAAAAAAGATGGATTTTAAAAGCCCATGCCCATGTCTGCAGTTATTTTCCCATAGCTAAAACATCTCTATAAGGCAACAAAATGAACTTTCAGAAAATCCAATAAGTCACGTTTTCCAGGAAGGCTTTCCCTGCTCTGCGCAATTATGTCGTCATGGCATTTCTCATAGCAACATACGGACACAAAAATGTGCCTTTTCAAACCCTCCTCCACATATAGTTAACAAATCATCTTTGGTATCTCCTTTGCAAAAATTTGGAATATAAGAAAGTCCCAAAAATGCATAATTTCAAGCGGTCCTCTCACTATTCGAGGTTATCTTTCTAAAGCTAACACATATCCTTCAGCACAACATCGTCATGGCGGTCTTATCATTCCACTAGCTAACAGATTTCCTTCAACGCAACAACAAAAGGGCATTTCCGAACACACATGTTTTCAAGGGATGGGGGCTTCCCTCTATTTGTGTGCAATTATGTCTCCATAGTTAACAAATTTCCTTTAGCGGTAACAAGGCGGCATCTCATAAACCTCAAAAGACAATTTTCAAGAAATACTCCCCTGATATTTCTACAGCTAACACATCTCCTTGAAGATGTACAAGGAGGGGAGCTACGTCACAGGCCTCTCGAAGCCCCAAAATTTTCCGAATTTCTGACTATTTCTAATTCAAATTATCGAATCAGATTTTTTTATCTTTACCACATCCACCCAGAACAAAAAATCCTGCGCGTATGCCTGTACATCTTTTAGCAGGGCAACACAATGGCATAGGGCAGCAACTCACAGGGAGCAACTGGCATAGAAACCGGGATTTCGAATTTACTAGAAATTTGAAATTGCACATCTTGGATCCTTATCAGTTAAAGCTAAATCTCAACGTATATACTTCATCTGCACATAAATTCCCTAATCACAAATCTTCAAATATCCTAAATCACAAAAACATTTATGCCTTAAACTTCATTATATCCCACAATAGGTTATCTTCTGACACCGCATGTAGCAAACGAGATAAATGCTCTAATGTGTTTTGACCTGCCCCAAGATCATACATAGCGATAGATGTCAAAAAGCGTCAGTTATTTTTAGGCATCACCATGAAGATCTGGACCCCACCCCCCTAAAAGTTTTCAAAGTTATACTAATTGACATCCGAATTTACTGATGTGGTATTCATATCACTCCATAGTTGACCGTTTGTTTCTGTTGTTCCAAGCGAACATGCATGTTAAGAGTTGATTTCGATGATGGGAGGATCAGAAAAGGACTACAAATATGAAAACTATATTGAAAATATAAAAATAACAAGGCAAATTATAAAATATCTAGACTTCAAGGGGGAGAAGCTAGAACCCCCTTCTTTACAGGTACTGATTCCCTCTAAATAAACGAGTTGATTTCGATGATGGGGTATCAGTAAAGGACTACAAATATGAAAATATAAAAAACAAAAAGGCAGATTATAAAATATCTAGACTTCAAGGGGGACAAGCTAAAAACCCCTTCTTCTTTATAGGTACTGATCCCTCTCGAAAAACGATACTAGCTTCCAAAAGCTACCTTTCTTTTTACCGTCCCAAAGAAGTTTTATTTTTCCATTAACGTTGTACTGATTCCCAACATGTTCCGGGAATTAATTAACAAGTATCCCTAGCTTTCAATTTTATTGACAGACTCGATTTTATGAGAGGCGACATCATTAATATTGAAAGAGAGCACAAATTAACTACATGGCGTTACCTTCGTAATTTCTAAGAAACCTTGACAATTCTAATCTATATTAGCTGATTTTCAAGCTTTGAATTGACTCAATTAAAAGGATAAATATAGATTTCAGTTACAAACCTGGAAATAACAATGCTACACAATGGCAATTTTATGACACTGTCAATGAAAATTTGACTTTAAAACTTACTAGGAATAAATATAAATCAAAATTCCAGATAGATTTTATTTAAACTATACTATTCTTGGCTTCTACAGGCTGATCTTCATGATCTTCACTGTAGTTCATTTGTCTCTTTTTTTGGGGTGCGTTAGCAATAAGGACATACACATTATTTTGTTTCGGGGAAGGGCCCATAACTGTGTAAATAGATGACTTAAAGTAAAACCAGAAGTAGTTCGGATCTATTCCTTTATGTTTGTACTATTATTTACTCGTGGACAGGATTTTTGTTTGGGGAGAGGAGTACAAAACTTTAAAAAACGCACCACAAATGGGCTTTTAATGAATTTTTATTACGTTTTTGTGAGTCCGACAAGCATTTCTGAGGAGGGGGGTTCAAAACCCCTTTAACAAAAATAGTTCGGATTTTTTTTATATTTGTATCACTATTTAATCATGAACAGGATTTTTGTTCGAAAGGGGGACAAAAAAAATTTAAAAAACGCCCCATAAATGGTTTTTTTATGCATTTTATTACGTTTTTATGAGTCAGAGAAGAATTTCGGTGGAGGAAGGGGGTTCCAAACTCCTAACCAAAAATAGTTCGGATCTTTTCTTTTTTATTTGTACCACTATTTACTCATGAACAGGATTTTTGTGGAGGACAAAAAAAAACTTTGAAAAACGCACTACAAACGGGTTTTTATGCATTTTTATTACGTATTTATGAGTAAGAAAAGAATTTCGGTGGAGGAGGGAGGTTCAAACACCCTAACCAAAAATAGTTCAGATTTTCTTTATATTTTTACCACTATTTACCCAAGAACAGGATTTTCGTTCGGGGGAAGGAGCACAAAAAACTTTGAAAACGCACCACAAATGGTTTGTTGTGCATTTTATTATCTTTTTATGAGTCAGACAAGCATTTTGGGGGAGAAGGTGGGTTTAAAATCCCTAACCAAAAATATTTTGTATCTTTTCTTTTATATTTGTACCACTATTTACTCATGAACAGAATTTTTGTTTGGGGGAGGAGTACAAAAAACTTTGAAAAGATGCAACGCAAATGAAATTTTATGCATTTTTATTGCGTTTAACGAGCCAGACAAACATTTCGGTGGGATGTTCAACCCCCTAACCCAATCCTTGAATACGGCCTTGCTCGTGAATTAAGTTGCTTCAATCTACGGGTACTAGGTTAAAACAAGAGAGGCGTATGGCAAAATCAATCGAAAATATATAATCTGGGCTATAAATTTGATCATTAGGAGGGGGTAAAGGAAAGTGAATTGCTCTTAGGAATGTTACAAAGTAATTATAAAAATCTTTTTCAGACTTAATTTTGTCAGTCCTATAAGTGCTTCATTATAATTTACTCCGATCCACACCCCCCCCCAATAACGTGCAAATATAGACCCCAAATTATATATTTCCCATGCATTATACCATACGTCCCTCTTTCGTTTCAACTTAATACCTGTAAGCCCCTAAAGTTAAATTGTAAATAGTGGTATAGGTATAACAGAAAAGATCCAAATGTTTTATGTAATATGTAGATGTATTTTACTCTGTTGAAAAAGACTGGCCAAATAGTATCGAGTAACGAACCAGAATGAATATTAATAATTGCCTTATCGTAATTATAAATTACCACAAATTGTTTTGTTATAACAGTTTAATCAACTTTCAACATCACAAGACATTATTGCTTATTATTAGATGATATAAAAAAGTCTGTTCGCAGTTCCTTTTTGAAACCGTAAATTTTTAGTAAATGATTATTCAAAAGTCATCCATATAATTTATTGCGTTCCGAAAGCTGACAGGGGATAAATTAAGCAGCTGTGTTCAAAGATAATAGCGACAAAAAGCAAAAACAATCTCAACCACTGTTAAGTTCCAAAACTGGTGTGATCGTAGATAGCAGTCAATTTACAAAAGATTGACAGACCTGGAAATTTTGTTTATTAAATTTTAGAGGCACCAATTAGGGGGCGAAGGATTTCGAAAAATGAATTTTGGTACGTTTTCATAGAAAAAAAGCAAAAAAAGAAAGAGAAATTGTTACCTCCGCCCCTTAAACTTTGAAAAATCCTTTTTTATATCTTCAGTAAAAAACCTTACCCCCTTTATTTCCGTGAAATGATGCCCCTGTGAACTTTTCTTCATTTATTGATCGGTATTACACACAATAGTGCATTACCCATACGACAACCCATGGGAAAAAAGAAAACAACAAACAAACACGAATTTCTGGTCTTCTGGCAAAATATACAAAATTTTACAATTTTGTAGGTGGGAGCTCGAAACCTCTACAGTTTAGGTTCTTAGTTGAGTTTACTGATATGCCAAATTTGATGGTGCAGTTTTCATCAAAATTCCTTGACTTTTTGGGGGTGTTTCCCCCTCTTTCAGAACTTATGCAAATCTTCTCAGGCGCGTAACTTTTGACGGGTAAAATTATACTTAATGAACTTTATATATTTAGAATCAGCATAAAAAGTCTATTCTTTTTATCTATCTATTGTCATCAATATACCGTCTTTTAGAAATCCGGTTGCTATTGCGCCGACTCGGTCCTTACTTACAGTTTGTTACCACGAACTGTTTGATATCATACAGGGATAAAATCCAGTCCTAAGGCCGCGATGATTAGGGACAGTATAAAGAAAAACAACAGTAGATGAGAATTCACAGAGCAAGTTTAAGAAAAGCGCAATATTTCGGCAAAAGTTAAGAGTTCCAAAGAGCATTAGCGGTTCCGGGACTGTTTTCTCATTTAAATCAAAACATGAAATATTACTTCTTGGTCGTGACGCAGGATCAGAATGGGCTATTGGTGAGCATCGGGGTTCATTTTCTGGTGCTTGTCTGCTATAGCGACCGCACCAATATTTGGACAGTAAAATATCTGCTGTAAAAGTGGTTTCTCTGAAGGCACTCGGAGATAATTAGCTTAGCTTGAGTGAGATAAACTACTATGCAGGTATATTTTAATTAGATGTTTCATATAGAGTTGGCTAGATTAGGCTAGGTATTTAATATAATGCGTGACCTGCTTTTCATAATTCTCTGATGTAATTTCCATAATTTTGCTACTAAAGTATTATATTTTCATCTTATTTTTGTATATTTAATTGTCCTTTTCGGCCACCCGAAAAGGTTGTTTTTTCCGACCAACCGTCCAGGGCTGCACGGAAAGCAGATCGCCCTCGTCTGAGGTGGGATGATGTCAAAAAAGAAAGATTTAAAGAAATGGGAGCTTTCTGAGAGGGTATAAAGAGGGAGGCTTTGAATAGATTGGGATGGAGGAGGAACGTGTGTAGCTGTGTTGGCCTTAGGCGGCTTGGTACTGCGGTGAGTTGTTAGTAGTAGTAGTTAACCTAAATTCACTTCTTGAGTGTGGTCACTATAATAGACAAGTAGGCCTACCCACTTTTTATTTCGATTTCGTGCTCTTCTGAATTTACTCTCTTGTCATTTTCTTTTTTTTATGTGTGGATTGCGGATTTTAATTACTTGAACCATCATGTACAGGTTAAATTGACTTTCTAGTAATGGTTGTTTCTTTGATTTATTGGTTACGCTGTGAATTTATGAAAATAAGAAATAGAAAAAAAGTGCATAGAAATAGAAAAAAAGTGGAGCTGTATTGACCTCAGTTGGCTTGGTGATGCAGTGAGTTGTTAGCATCAGAAGTAGTATAATACAAAAATTAAGTAAACTGAAGGCAAGAATGATGGATTAAAAAGAAAGCTTTTATCCAGGTTCGTGAAAAGAATTATTTCTTCTTCTTCGGTGGGGGGGGGGATACACGTTTGAAAAAGACCCAGCAGACTAGGAAAATTATATGAGAATTATAAAAATTACACACAAAAAATATCCTAAGGGGGTAGGGACAAAGCCCTCAGCACATGCCTGAACCTAATACAACCCTCACGCACAATGCAGACACACTGAATACGCTCCTAGATTCCCAAAAACAGATTCGAGTAGTCATTTTATCCTAAGACAAATAAAATCCTGAAACTGGTTAGTTTGTGGATTGTGCCTTGATTTTAACATACATGCAAAGAGCGGATAAATCTGGTAGATCCAAGAATTTGGGAAGGGTAGGGGGCTGGTCAGGGTTTTGGGTGCACCCAAGCCAGGGACGATTGGAGGTTGGGTCGAAGGGTAAACCGAAACCGGTCCTGTCAAAGTGATAAGTTTTCCCCACTATCCACTGGTAGAAAAGGCCCATCCCAAGATGGACACTGCTTGGAATATTACAAGCATAAATTATGTTTCACTACACTCCCATCCCCGACAAGTCCCCTCAAGTGTCGTTAACAGACAAATATTGGACATAAATATCGATCCTAATGAATGTCAGGTAGCACTCTCATGTGTATGACAGCACAACTCATATCTGTAAAGCAACATTAGACTGAAATAAATTACTTCATTAAATTCCTCACTAGAAGACAGCTCCAATTCAATTTTAAACTAGCTGTCAAAACCTCTTGAGTGTCTAACTAGCTCAATTAAAAATGCAATGTGGCCTTAAAATATCCGGGCATAACTTCAAAATGGGCGTAGGGTAACAATGCAAGGCATCTAAGCAAAAAGAAGCAAAATCTAAAGCCATAACCAATTTTATTCCTACAGGCATCCATTATCTTTTTACTTTTAATTACCTAGATTTTATAGATATAATTTAAAGTACACCGAAGCTTGATTTCTGTTCAAGGTAAATAACTTAGTGTGATGATACTATTCAGACTTAGAGATTAGATAAAGTTTTAAGAGAACAACATTGTGGTTTCAGTACGAGGAGAGGACGCGTAGACCAAATTTTCACTCTTAGATTAATTAAATAGAAAAAACAAATTTTTTTAACTGAAAGTAAGGAGCGACATCAAAACTTAAAACGAACAGAAATTATTCCGTGTATGAAAGGGACTGTCCTCTCCTCAACGCCCGCTCTTTACGCTAAAGTTTGACTCTTTCTCTCAATTCTACTTTATTAAACAGTAAAAACTTTTTCCTTACTACAGTTCGTTACCACGAACTATTTGATAATTCTGATATTTGCCTCAGTACCTGAGTCATCAGGTCTCTTTAGTCCTCAGTTTTATAAATTATGAGCGAGGGTTTGATTCAGCCGACAGAGGAGCTTTAACAAAGGTCCCATCCTTAAATTGTCAACCAGAAAAATACATTAAAGTGGTTGGTTCTATGGAAAAGAATAAGATACTTACGTTATCTCGGCGACACTCAAATAAGTTTCATCTGTTTAAAACTGGTTTTACTATGCTTACTCTCAGATAATCAGCTTAGCCTTAGTGAGATAAACTACTACGAAGGTATATTTTAATTAAATATTTAATATATAGAATTGATTAGGTTAGGTATTTAATATAATGTGTTCTGGGCGGCCTACTTTCCATAATTCTCAGTTGCGGTTTCCATAATTTTGTAACTAAATTATTATATATTCATTATATTTAGGTATATTTCATTCTTTAACCTAACTTCACTTCTTGAGCGTGGTCGGGATAACATGTAAGTACTGGGTATAACATTGTTGCGGTTAAGGTAAGAAATGAGGTTGGTAGCTGGTTTCGTATTGAATCTTGAGTTTAAAAGGGTTGGGTCCAATCCCTTTGATATTATCATTTTTGATCTTTTTTGGAAGCTATAGTTATGTCAGTGGTCAAACATGATTCTGAAGGATGGGCACTCCGAAAGGCGGAAGAGGGTTTGCTAGATGTTTTCCAGAGAAATTGTCAACGGACCGTTTTGGGTATCCGTCTGACCGACCGTATTTCAAACAATAAGCTGTACAAAAATATGGTTCAATCCCGCTTTTTCATTGCTATAATGAGAGAAAGGTTTAGATGGCTAGGACACGTTCTGAAGATGAAGGATGATTGATTGCCAAAGAACGTCCTTGTCGGCCAACCATCTAGGGTCAAATAAAAAGCAGGTTGTCCCCTAATGGGGTGGGAGGATGTCGTAAGGAAAGATTTAAGGAAAGTTTGTGAACATCTTGGGAGGGTGTAAGGAGAGAGACTTGGAATAGACTGGAATGAAGGATAAGCGTGTGTAGGTGTTTTGGTCTTACGGGGCTTGATACTGCAGTGAGCTGTTAGTCGTAGCAGTAGAGACTAGAAGTGGTGGTTGGAATTTAATCAAATTTGTCTATTATATAGAAATTAATGTTTGTTTTTTTTGGGGGGGAGGGGTCATCGCTTACTTTAATTAAAAGCGTGAACATTTTACCTATTAAATTTTAAGATAAGAATTTGTCCGATAGTTAATCAAGTAGTCATAAACTGTTTATCATCGGTTTTTCACAAAAGCATATAAAAAAAAGATTTGTTGAAAGGGGATGGGTAAATTCGTCACTACAACACAAATTAGTTCTATCTTAGTGAGCCACCTTTCCCACGCACGAGCCTTCTGCCTACAAAAATAACTATATAAAGAATTAAACAGAAAAGGCTCACCTGTAAGGACCGTATGGATCATACGGCGGATATCCTTGATGAGATGGAGGTGGAGGAGGGTAGTAGCTGGCTCCTTGATAAGGATACACCGGATGAGGATGAGGTAGCGGAGGTCCAGGATAGCCGCTGTACCCATCCCTTGTCTGGGCAGAAGAGCTAGGTGGCAGTGGTGGGTAATGGTAAAATGGGTAAGGAGCGGGAGGATAGGGATAATAATGATGAAATCCTCTATCAGGGGGCGCATTATGCCATTCTGGGACAGGACTTTGAATTTTATCAGGAGAGGGTGCTATTGGTTCTTCTCGTTTTTCCAGCGGTGGTGTTTTAGGGCGCGAAGTCGAAGGCTCTGGAGACTGACGTTCTGAAGGAGGTTTATACGGTGTATGTATCAGAGGACCAGCAGGTTGATACCAGCCTAAAAGTAAAATATTATTTGAGGCTTGTGCGAAAGAAAAATATTGCAAGAGAGCCAAGCAACTGTAAATTATTAACAATAAGACTAGAAAAATAAGCTGATACGTTACCTTGCCTGTACAGACTTGATATCCATTTTTAGAATTACAGCATAGAATTTTCATTAGGCTATCGATACTTCTTTCTACAGGTAATTGTAATATAATAATGATAGATGGTAATAAGCTTACCATTATTAGGTAATCGTAAAGAAGAACAGAAGACATAGGAGCAGAAGTACACGAAACCAACATTTTAGGTGAGTACCAAAGGCCACCTCAAAAAGGGGGGAGGGATATGCACACAGCAGGGAGTTCAAAATAACAATATTTTAACGACTTTCCGGGACTTTTCATGCTGCTTTGTTTTGCGTCCGTCCCCTGTTCCGTCCCTTCTCATGAAAAACAAGTTGGATTCAAATGACTCAGTGTGGCTCCTTCTGTCAATACTTCTTCCAGCTTACTAAATTACTAAAAATTTAAGTACTACTGCTGCTAAAACTTATCAGCAAATATTTCTATTATTGAAAGATAAATAACAGGGTCAATTTAAAAAGGAGCAGAAATTAACCCACACAAAAAGGAAAATTTAAATGAACGGAAATTACTAGAAATGTAACCGAAAACGAACAGAAGATACGATAAGGCAATTTTGAAACAAACTGAAATTACGACGAATATGTGTGGTATTTCACCTTCCATATAGTTCCCAAAAGGCTAGGGATTCATTTGCTCTTTCAGGGAAACGAAATATATTAGAATATTTTTTATTGTTATGATTCCGAAGTTATTCAAGCATTGCAAAGTCTTTTTCATTGGAATATTTTTACGATAGCCAAATTAATTTTACTATTATCCAGCGTGGAAACACGAATCCATTGGCTCACCAGAAAAGGAACATTTACAAGCTTTGTATGCTCTGTTCCTCTGAGATTTTTTTTTCAGTATGACGCCAAAACAACCAAAAACCTATTAAAATTTTCTTTTTTATCGCAATGTATTTGTGCAAGCCAATTTAGATTAGCTAGTGAACATGGGATTAAGTTTGATCCTTTTTTCGTTTTGCTTTTTTCATCAATTCCTTTCAAATAAATTGGAAGTCAATTGGCAAAGTAAAGCTTTCAATTTAAGCAATTTACAGAGCCGGAGTTAGTTTTTTGCCTCAGGGGGAACAACTGTAGACTTTGCAATCCCCTGCCGTGCCATCAATACTGTAAATGTTACAATTTTTGCCCAAAAATATTACAATTTAAGCTTGTTCTGCGACCCCCCGGGCTTGTCAGCCAGGGCCATGAATACCTTCCAACGTATGGGTTAATCGATCTGAACCAATAGTACGTAGTATATAATTGTCGGACAATGTTGTGAGACACATGCAAAAAACCTTGGGCAAGAATATTCGATCAAGTCGAAAAAATGCGTAATCACTACCAATTGTTATGAGGCAAATGTCTCTTCCAAAAAAAAAGAGTACCGAGTCTACACCACACTACAAGTCTACACTCTACACTCTACACTCTACAAATCTACAGTCTACACTACAAGAAAACGAGATTGAAAATGATCATTTTAATATGTTACCAGTTATCGTAACCCTAACGGGTCCAAGACTTTGGACCAATTGCCAAGTTCAGATCAGACGTTTATTTTAAGTTCGTTGATAAATCATTTTTCATGGTATTTTTCATATGTTCTTCTTTTTGATAAATTTAAGATTTCAGAAATGTTTTCAAATAAAAAAATTTATCTTCAATCACTCAGGGGAAAGTATGGACATCACAAACACCACTCCGAGAAAGCGTGAACACACCAGTTTTTGATTTTTCGACAAAATACAAACTGTAAACGTTTATAAATGTCTATAATTTTATCATCTACCCTATCTGATTTTATACTATCTTACATCGACAGGCACCCTATACGGCCAGTCGACTGCCTGTATTTCAAACGCTAAACTGCCTGAAAAATGTGGTTCAATCCCATTTTATAGGGCTATAATGAGAAAATGATTGAGATGTTTAGGACACGTTCTACGGACGAAGGATGAGAGATTGCAAAAGATCGTCCTTTTCGCCCAGCCATATACGGCATATACGGCAAGCGACAAGCAGGTTGTCCCTGGTTAGGATGGGAGGATGTCGTAAGGAAACATTAAAGGGAAATGAAAACTTTCCAGGAGGGTCCAAAAAGAGAGGCTTTGAATAGATTGGGGTAGAGCGGGAGATTGCACAGCTGTGTTGGTCTCAGCCGGCTTGGTGTTGTGGTGAGTTGTTAGTAGTAGTGGAAGTAGCATATATATATATATATATATATATATATATATATATATATATATATATATATATATATATATATATATATATATATATATATATATATATATATAGATAACAAATGAACAAAAGGAAATAAATAACAGGCTAATAAAGGATAATCTGCCGAGCCAGGTAAATTAAAAGCAAATGAATTAGAGATGAAGAGAGAAAGAGAATGAGAGCCAGAGAGAGTTTTCCTCTTACTCTTAAATCAGGAATGTGGAAATTGGATGTAACTGTGAAGATTTCGCATATAACACGCTACCTTTTACACTGAAAGCACGATTTTTCAAAGCTTGCTGTTCACACATACGGTTGATTTATGTTTTGTTTTTTAACATAGCAGTGCCTCAGGTATGAAAACATGAATAAATTAAAGATACATCATCCTGTAAAATATTAAGGTTGCTTTTTACACCTTTTTTTTTTTTTTATTTCAGATGCCTTTATACGACAGTTAACTCATGATAAATATTGAACAGAAATAGTTGAAGAACGCAACATTTTTGTTCATACAGCCGATAAATCAGAAGTACAATTTCATATAAGACAGCGCGTTATTTACACGGAAAGAATTTGTTTCTGTAAGGGAAAGAATAGATTATAAACAAAGGGAGATAATACCGAAAACAAAGTTACAAACAGAAAAAACAATGGGAATTCACAAAAAACAAATCCAAAAGGTATTCCTGATGCCCATGGAGAGGCATGAGTGTGACTTGAAGCCGATTAACCTTCTGAAGTCTCAGACTTTCTTTCTTTTTCCATATAATACCCCTATTTTTACGATTTTAGGTTATAACTGCCACCATCCCCTCTTCCTGAAAGAAGATCCAACGTAAATAACCCTATCAGGGAAATCTTGCAATTCGCAAATTAGGACGATTGGAAACTATGGCATCTGGAGTTCAAAATACCTTTTTAAAGCGCAAGACCTTCGGCTTTGGAAGGGTGCCTTGGTTACCCCTTTAAACAAATTCCTCAAATTATTGGTACAACTGAAAAGTCCTAAAGGTGCTTTTACAAAGGGTAATTGATAATTCAATAATAACAAAATCTGGTTGTTCTAGTGTTATTTCTTGTGAATTAGGGACTCCCAAATACTGGTGAAACAACAGAAAAGGGTAATTTATAAAAATAAAACTATAGACCACTCTCTTCCAGTCTTCAACTCAGCCCCCACCCCCCACCCCACCCGAAAAAAAGAACAGCTCATATTTAAAAGGAATAGCTATATTGAGTAAAAATTATTGACAGTACATTTTGCAGAAAAAACCTAAAACAATGGTTTACGGTGCCATCTTATCGGTGCCATCATATCGGTGCCATCACGCTGCCATCAACTTGTGTAAGGACCTTGCAAAGAGATCCAATGGAAAGGCATATATAAAGAGAATTATCTCGAGAAGGGTGCGAATTCGTGAAAACAGCAAAAACACCAAATGACATAAAACATTTACAAAAATATAGGACAACCCGTGAAAATTGTAGAATTCGGAACATAAGCTCTCCCACTCCTATGCGCATATTACTACCCGTTTTTTTGGGGTCGACCTACACTTGACCTAATCCAAAATCATGCAATACTGTGCCCCATAAGTACTTATGGGAGGGAGATATCAAGGAATACAGCTTCCCTTGGAGTGAAATAAACTTAACATTATATACATACCTCACATTAGGGTTGGAATTCTCCTTAAAGAATTTTCCCCTCTCAGGTTAATTATAAGATAAAGTTTTTTTTTTTTTGCATTTTCAACCCTCTCTCAAGGAAGAGGCCCAGTGGTAGCCCCTTCCAGGGATCGGACCTATGTGTCACAAGGGTTGCCAACTCCCGACGTCTAAATAGAGTGCAAATCAAGGCGAAAAAGAGTAAATTTAGCTAAAAAAGAGTGCAAGTCAAAAAATTGGCACACTCTCTTTTCTACATCCCCTCTGAGGTAAAAAAGAGTGCATTTCCCACGAGAAGTGGGAAAGTTTGCAACCCTGTTCCTTGGGTTAAATGCACTTTTGACGATATGCCAACTACTGACGTTTAAAGCGAATGAAAACGGACACCCGAAAAGAGTGATTTTCACTCTTTCCCGTCCCGTCTAAGGTAAAAAAGAGTGCTTTTTACACAAAAACTGTGCAAGATGACAGTCCTGTGGACTTACTATTAATACTGCTGAACAATACTTTGACATCATCTCTAGAGTCTCTAAGTCTATCTGAAACCAAGGTCGTCACACCTTCCAAAGTACCTTCTTTCTTTTAACGCTGTCAACATTTATAGGGAATTAAAGACACTTCAGTAAAATTTTTTCGCGCTCAAAGAAGCTCCCCTTGCCGATTGCACTCGCATTGGACACCATGGGAATTCATCTGCTATCAAAGCAGAAAAGCCTATGTTTCCATGGCAACCAACGAATTTGGAATTCTTTTAAAACTCCCTTCTAAGCTAAGAAACAAGACCATGTCAGGTTTTGCTAGAAAATTGGAAAATACATCAAAGGTACGAAAAAATAGTAGGATTGAAAACAGTTTGTACACTTCAGATTCTATGAAATTATAATTCTTTCTGCTCAAATTGTCTTTGATAAAAATAGATATGAAAGGGAGGAAATATGTGGTAATCTTTAATACGGCTTCGATAGATGGCTTTCGTAATATGAAACCACTTATGGCTTTTATTTTTGGTCTTTTCTTCCAATTCCACATACAATGTACACAAGTCTACATAAAATTAAAAAGGGGGGATTATTACCTCTATTAAATCTGTTCAAAACACCACCCATAACATTTTTTTACGCGCTGACAAGAATAATATAATATATTTGAACCTCAAAATTTAATATCTGAGCACCTCAACCCCCTCCCCAACGTAAGAAACTCTGATGCATCCTAAAAATATGAATGTGTTTGTAATACTCTTTCCCATTAACCAAAGATCGATCTTTTCCCAATCAACTGAAAATTTCGCCTGATTGGCAGACTTATTAACACAGTCCACAATGATACCATTTGAAAAGTTCCTAATATCCGAAAATTAATACCAGGGCTGTATAGGTAAATACAAGCACTCCCTTTACACAAGAACTGAACATTTTTCCGACAAAAGGTGGGGTGATGATCCTTATCATTTGTGTTTTAAGGTCTAACTCCTAAATTCGCAGGGACCTACAGGTTAATCACAAAGAGAGTGGGAGGCACCAAAGTGTCTGGGTAAGGTAAGCTGGAATGTATACTGAAGACTCCAAAGGGTCTTCCGCTTTACGCCACCTGGTGTGCATCTCGAAGCACCACGTGGGCTGCATAGTTCCACCACGCACAAGCACAACTTCCACAACGCTCGGCACATTTATACCGCATTTGGCTCACTTTCTGGACACTAAACTTGGCACGCGCCACCTCGTGTACAAGACTGATGAAAGTTGCCGCCCCCTCAGACCCAATTATGATGCTTGCGTAATTTAAGGCTCAAAAATTCCTTGTATGGTTGTTTATCGATAAATGAATTCGTGAGCTATGAGATATTTTCTTTAAAGACTTCGTTTCTAGCAAATTTACACGTCCCTTATTCTATCCATCTCTGACATATTTATTAGATCCTTCAAGTTCATAATCAAATCCCTGACACAGGCACGTACGAAGAGTAGAAATTAAGGTGCCAAATTCCCAAATCGGACAATATTTAAAACAATTACAAAGATATATCAAATAATACATGTTTTATATGAGTGCGGGCCTATCCTAGGGTCTTTTTTAAATATTGTTTGTGCAACTTAATATGTTCCAAGTAAATTTTTCTAATTTTCTTTCTTTAATCCATTCCTTAAAAAACAACAACGATTTTTTTTGCCGTAATGAACAAATTACTATATTGAACAAGGAAATGAAAACGAAGGAGCAACAATCTGATGAAGGTGAGGTAAGGGAAATTCACTTGAATTAATACGTCTGTTGTCGATAAATGTTTACACAGTTCCCTTGGAACGTTATATTTGTGTCGGTCATGTAAGATGAAAACGCTAATTTACATCCAAGAAATCAATTATTTATTAAATTTTTAACAATTCATGCTTCTATTGTGTTAATATGTCTTGAAATAATACAATTAATCGTGTGCGGGCCGGCTTAGGCGGGCATCGAAAAGTAAATACTATTTGAGTGTGCCATACGTGGCGCGAAGAAACTTCTTGGAAATGTACCATGCGTGTTGGAATAAGTGGCACTTCGAAGTGGCTATTTGTAAATACTATTTGAGATGCCAATTTAGCTCATTCAATACTGAAATAGACTTGATAATTCACCGAGGGGATATTCATTTTACGCCAGTTCGAAGCGACACTTATTCCAACACGCATGGTACACTTCCAACAACTTTTTCGCGCCACGTATGGCACACTTCGAGCCACACATGTAACACTTTCACCATGTAATTTTAATTTCAGATACCCTGAGTCTAAAGAAGAAGTGATAGCAGGGATATAAAAAGAAGAGGGTCTCCCGGCCCTGATCCTAAATTTACTCAAATTTCTGAGCACTTCTTATTTAAGCTATGTAAATCTTTTTTTACTACTACTCCCCTCCCCCCCCCAAAAAAAGCAAGTACGTACCTGGGCGAGTGGGCGCAGTTCCGAAAAGTACAAAAAGGGCAAATTATAAAAGGAAAAATGTAAGCACGAAAGCTTTCTTTCTTGAAATCTCGGAAAAAGGGGAGGGGAAGAAGGTCATAAGCCGCCATGAAGTTTATTTTTTTTTGTTTTTCATTAGTCAGTAGCATGACATGGGTTAAATCGACCTCTAAAGTATAACAGTTCAAAATAGGAATGAAACCTTTTAATAGACAGTGAACAGATACAAAATTTTTAACTGGATATTTCGAACACATATACAGTGTTCATCATCAGCAGTAAAACTAAAAGACATCAATAAAACAAACAAAATTTATACCAAATTTATAACAAAATTTTGTTTGTTTTTATTGATGTCTTTTAGTTTTATTGCTTTGTTTGTTTTATTTGCCTCTGAGCAAATCATAAGTAAAAGCGAAGCATATGCACACCAGAGCCAAAAAAGAACATTTTCATTAGCCAGTGTATCCGTTAAATGTATGAAAATCGCAAATACTTGCCACCCCTCTCCTATTAAAGACATCAATAAAAACAAACAAAATTTTGTTATAAATTTGGTACAAATTTTGTTTGTTTTATTGATGTCTTTTAGTTTTACTGCTGAAGATGAACACTTTACATGTGTTCGAAATATCTAGTTAAAAATAGTATATCTGTTCACTGTCTATTAAAAGGTTTCATCCTTATTTTGAACTATTATACTTTCGTCATGAAAAGGCAGTTTGGTTTTCGAAGTTATCTCCGTCGAGTAAATTGGCCTCTGAGCAAATCATAAGTAAAAGCGAAGCATATGCACACCAGAGCCAAAAAAGAACATTTTCATTAGCCAGTGTATCCGTTAAATGTATGAAAATCGCAAATACTTGCCACCCCTCTCCTATTAAAGCATAATTATGGTTACACAAAAGATAATTTACCCTGCTTCAGCTCCTACCGAATTACATTATGAAGTAACCAACAATTATTAAAGAAAAGCTACAAATACAAAAGCAACCATGTTATTTAACGATCCGCCTGAAAACAGGAAGGGGGGCAATTTTCCTCTAAAGATCCCCTCTCGGTTTCTTTGTCAAGTAAACGGAGTCTGTAGAACCTAATTAAAATCCTATTGTAAGTTTCAATCAGTTTCTCGATTTTTTTCAAAGACTGCAATTGGCATCATATTTTTCGAGTTTCAATCTCCCCTGGGATCTAAAGAAAAATAGAACTTTTGCCAGAGAGAAAGAGGAGAGAAAGACCTGTGAAAACTTTTAAATAGGCTTTTAGAAAACAAGTTGAAAACCTGTCAAGTAGATTTACACCCATTTTTTGGCGTTTAAAGAGACTGCTGATAGGAATATTTTTACAATTTTGGAATAATAATTATAAAGCTAGAATAATACAATCACCAAAATTTCTACTTATGTAAAAAAATGATATAGTTCACTACTAAAATAAACTCATTCCTTGAAGGGATGGGAGGATGTCGTAAAAAAAATGGAAAATGAGAATTTCTTGGAAGGGTTTAAAGAGAAAGAGTCTTTATTTATGTTGGGATAAAGAAGGAGGAGTTGTTGTATTGGCCTCAGCGGCTTGGTGCTATAGTGAGTTTTAGACTGACTACTTTATGTAGAAGCAGAACCTTATCTGATCAAAGAAGGGAAAGGCTCTCCAAAAATAGCATTTAATTTATCTTCTGCTGACATCGACGAATGAATAAGGGAGTACAGAGAATTTTTATTCTGGCTCATATAACCCCTCTCCCTGTATGTTTATACCTCCCCCTCAAGATCTTTAGATTGCGTTTTTGGGATATTTCCATTGAAAATACATTTTTCTTTAATAATTTCATTGAAGAAATAAACAATTTGCCCCCACCTAGAGTTAGAAACTCTCGAATATAAGCGACTAATACTGGATTCTTACATTGGATTTTAAAGATACGTTTTTCTTGGTATTTTTAGTGAAAAAAACCTTTTTTACATTTTTGTTGAAAAAATGATAATTCTCCCCCCCCTCCGATTTTCGACATTCGTAATAATAAATTCTTAAATTATGTTGTAAATGTGCAATGAATCGGAAATCGAATTGCTATGATAACTTTGGTGGATCGAGGAAGAAACAAAAGAGAGCTTGTCGGAGGACTCGGTGTATCTTCAAAGCCCTTCAGCAATAAGGTCATTCACTAAGTAATTTACTATTACTGAGAAAAAAGCTCATAATGGTTTTACCCAATCAGATTTTTCACAGGACTTTCTGATGGAAAATTTAGAAAAATTAAATTTGGTTCAAATTTTGGTTCAAAATCAAAGTTTGGACTTTTAATAATAAGTCCAATTAAAAAGGCGTGAGTGGTATCGGTATTCTAAAATGTTCTAAAAATGCATTTAATTATATATATTTTCAAAAAAAGTACATAAATTTCAAAGATGAGTTAAAATTATGCTAACTCGAAAATATCGTATTTATTTGTTCATAGATGTGTGCCTCCTTTTATGTGGGTATTTATTTCAAATATACCAACAGCTCAAATGTGAAAGAAATGAAATAATGAATATAAGCTATGCCTAATTAATGAAACAAAACTAGTTATTGGAAACGGTTTTTGGGACTATTTCTTCTATGTCTTGCAATTTCAGGCATAGCATTTCCCCATCTAATTCATCAATCGCCCTAAAAAGAGACAGTCTTGATACCAAGTGATTATTGTAGAAAAACACAACATTTTTTAGATACTTCTATCTTAATTTAAGACGTCATTAATTTAGAATTATTTGAATGTCCTTTATAAACCATTGAATAGGCATTCAATTATATTGAATGCCTTTATAAACCATTTGGAGATTTAGACGCAAAAAAAAAATCCCATTTTGTCTTTATTTTTGCGCTTTCTTTAAAAGTCTACCCCCCCCCCCAGTATTTTCTGCAAAATACCTGTCCTGAATGATATTAAGATCCTACTGGTATGTTTAATACTTGAATGGCTTTTTTTTAAGGCGCTTGGTATTAACCAAGTGACATATAGCGATCGCAAATTCTGTCGGTCGGTCTGTCTGTCTCGGTTTTGCTAGTTTAGGCACTTATAGATAAGCTAGGACGATGAAATTAAGACGATAACTCCTTCGTAAGTTAAAAACACCTAATTTTTTCTAATTTTTCAGAATTAAGCCTCCCCCCAACTCCCCCAAAGAGAGCGAATCCATTCCGGTAACGTCAATCACGTATCTAGGACTTGTGCTTAGTTTTTCCACCAAGTTTCATCCCGATCCCTCCACACTAAGCGCTTTCCAAGATTTTAGGCTTCCCCCTCCAATTCCCCCGATGTCACCGGATCCGGTCGGGATTGAAAATAAGAGCTCTGAGACACGATATCCTTCTAAATATCATATTTCATTAAGATCCGATCACCCGTTCGTATGTTAAAAATACCTCATTTTTTATATTTTTTTCCGAATTAACCGTCCCCCCACTCCCCCCAGATGGTCGAATCGGGGAAACAACTATTTCTAACCTAATCTGGTCTATTCCCTTATACGCCTGCCAAATTGAATTTCGTATTTAAAAGGACCTCGTAACTAAGATCTCTTATTTTAAATCCCGACCGGATCCAGTGTCATTTTGGGGGGAGTGGGGGGGATCAGAAATCTTGGAAAAGGCTTAGAGTGGAGGGATCGGGATAAAACTTGGCGGGAAAAATAAGAACAAATCCTAAATACGTGATTGACATAACCGAAACGGATCCGCTCTCATTGGGCGAGTTGGGGGGAGGGTTAATTCTAAAAAATAGAAAAATAAGGTATTTTTAACTTACGAAGGAGTGATCGGATCTTAATGAAATTTCATATTTAGAAGGACCTCGTAACTCAGATCTCTTATTTTAATTCTAGACGAATCCAGCGTAATTGGGGGAGTGGGGGGATCTTGGAAAATGCTTAGAGTGGAGATATCATGATGAAACATGGTGGGAATAATAAGCACAAGTCAAAGATATGTGACCGACACAACCAGACTGGATCCACTCTCTTTTGGGGGAGTCGGGGGGGGGGGTAATTGAGGAAAATTAGAAAATATGAGGCATTTGTAACTTACGAACGGGTGATCAGATGTTAATGAAATTTGATATTTAGAAGGATCTTGTGCTTCAGAAATCTCATTTTAAATTACGACCATATGCGGTGACATTGGGGAGAGTTGGAGGGGGAAACTGGAAATCTTGGAAAACGTGAAAATTGAGGTTTCTTTATCTTACTAATGGATGATCGGATCTTAATGAAACTTGGTATATAGAAAGATATTATGTCTCAGATGCTCCATTTTCATTTCGAATCGGATCCGAGGACATATGGAAATCTTGGAAACCGGAAATCTTGGAAAACACTTAGAGCGGAGAGATCGGGATGAAGCTTGGTGGATAGAATAAGCAAATGTCGTAGATTTACGTAACCGGACAGGAGCCACTCTCTTTGGGGGAGTTAGAGGGGGGGGGGGGGTCCAGTGCTCTTACCTTTTAAATCAATCTATTAATCCTTAGAATTTTGCAGAGCTCATGCCATTTGAGCTCTTGGCTCTTCCGACCTCGTCACAAGTGCCATATGAGCTCTTAGCTCTTGTTTATATTGGTAGCTTCAAATCATCTCCTAGCTAGGAGATGCTACAGGAAATCAGCATCAGACTAAGCTGTTATACTAAAAACAATCCTTGAAAAAGATAACAATACCGTATGAAGCGTGAATGTATTCTTTTTGGCAACACGCTCTATTTCCCTTCAATTTAAATATCTATTTCAAAACAAGTTTTGAAACTTAAACCTTAACCTATACAAGATTTCAAAAGTAACGGCTGAAGATACTAAAATTGTTTTAGTTTTTATTTAAATCAGTGCCGTCAATTAGGGGGGCAGAGGGCATTCAACCCCTTGATTTTGAAACACAGTCTTTTTTGCTATTTTCGCTGAAACATACCTTTTGAGCATTTTCATTGAAAAACAGCAAAAATACCCCCTTCACTATATGTTGAAAAACACTATTAGCCCCTACCCACTATATTACCGTGGGTTGGCACCACTGGTACAAATACAACAAAAATTATTAGTTATTTGAAACAAATTTATGACTACATATAATAAAGTAAAAAAATGGAACTTCTTTCGAACATATACTTCTATACCAAGACTTGCTGTACCACCAATCACTTGAAAATATGATCTTAGGGTTAGTCTGCACCCTCTAAACCGAAGTCCACACAGAAGTGAGCGACCATTGTCAAAAACCCGCAAAAAGATATGTTTCTGAAAAATTTATAATATAGCAAAATCATGTAATTTTGAGGGGCCACGGGATGGAAGCCTTCCCGTCCTGATGTGAATATGCTAGTACAGAAAGCTCTTTAATCACTTAATCGTCAGAAGTTAAAAAAACAAAAAAAACACCATATTTAGTAGATTGAATTGCTAATAAACGAAAGGATAGAAGCGCAACAAGGACGACTTACCCAGATGGTTTGAGGAATTTAAACTAATCGCTCCCGAAATATGGTATGAGAAATTACGTGTCATTGCAGACCCCAAAAAAGTTGTTCTTTCGTTGTCGAACACTCTCTCCAATCAAAATCTTGTGTTTGGAACGGAACTATATTTCAACTGTTGGACTTTTTCTAAGGCTACGGGATTAAGAAAGGAAGAAGATACAATCTCTAGGGGAAAATAGTGAATTGTCAAAAAGGGACTTACCCACGTTTGGACCTTGTTGACATTGCCCTGGAGGGGTTTGAAAGGCAGACGTATGACCTGACTCTTGTAATGATTGGTTTTTCGACTCTGCTGGCCTCCAATTCGGATCATTAGGAGGATGGCCTTGAGACTGTGGCTGATCAGGAATCCTCATTCCACACAAAGCGCCAAGTGGGTTATAGGGCCGTACTTTCGCGACCGTCTAGATAAATAGCATAAATGTTTAATTAGAAAAAGACAATTAAAAACTAGGATACGAAATGAAGCGACAAGATGAATACCAATGAATTTCTAAGAAATCACAAAGATATTTAGATATGTCATCCAGCCCACATATCGTAGAGCTGAGAAAATCAGGCATTAATGATTAGAATTATAAAAATCAGTTGTATAGTATCATTATAAGGATTTTTGCATCGGGTTTATTAAGACTTTAAAACTGAGAAATGATTGGACCAAGGAGTTCTTCGAGAAAGTAGCAACCAACGTCATCTAACATGACCGAAACAAATTATAAAACTGCCAAACATTTTTATTCTATAATGACAAGAATCATTAGCAAACGAAAAGTCAAATATTTCTTGAAATAGTTGGTGAAACTCGTAGGCAGTGGTGCATTCTTGATAGAAAATTAAATAAAAAAAATTTAAATAAATAAAAAAGTTTTTTATTGTTTTAAAAAGTAAAACTGTTACAAAGAGTCAAATTTTAGCGTAGAGAGCGGGGCGTTGAGGTGACAGTCCCTTTCATATACGGAATAATTTTCATTCGTTTTAAGTTTTAATGTCGCTCCTTACTTTCAGTAAAAAAACTTGTTTTTTTAATTTAAATTCTGAGCGTTTTCGAATAAATGCATATTTTGATTTGGCTCTCCGCACATAAATAATTAAAACATAATTTACATTTTTTTTTAATGACTGTCTCATAATTTTGATTGGACGATTTTGAGAAAAAAGGAGCGGGGGAGGAGGCCTAGTTGCCTTCCAATTGGTTACTTAAAAAAGCAACTATAACTTTTAATTTTTTACGAACGTTTTTATTAGTAAAAAATATACGCAACTTATGAATTAACTTACGTAACGAACTTCTATATTTGTATGTTTTTATTACGTATATGAGGGGGTTTACCCCCTCATATATTGAATAAAATGGCTATCTCGGAATTTTGATCCTGTGATTTTGGGAAAAAATGAGCGTGGGAGGGGGGGATCTAGGTGCCTTCCGATTTTTGGGTCACTTAAAAAAAGCACTAGAACCTTTAATTTCCGTTAGAATGAGCCCTCTCGCAACATCCTAGGACCACTGGTTTGACACGATCACCCCTGGAAAAAAAAAACAAACAAAAAACAAATAAACACGCATCAGTGATCTGTCTTCTGGCAAAAAATACAAAATTCCACATTTTTGTAGATAGGAGCTTGAAACTTCTACAATAGGGTTCACTGATACGTTGAATCTGATGGTGTGTTAAGATTCTATGACTTTTAGGGGGTGTTCTCCCTATTTTCTAAAATAGGGCAAGTTTTTTCAGGCTCGTAACTTTTGATGGGTAAAAGTAAACTTGATGGAACTTATATATTTAAAATCAACATTGAAATGCAGTTCTTTTGAAGTTACTATTGGTATCAAATTCCATTTTTTTAGAGTTTCGGTTACTATAGAGTCGAGTCGCTCCTTACTACAGTTCGTTACCACGAACTGTTTGATTACGCCTTCAACTTCAATGGATGAAAGCCAAAAAAAAAGAGCTCTCAGCCCTTTGTATGCAATTTTGAATTATTTCTATTTTGAATTTTTTCCACTTGCAAAAGGAATAATCAAGTTTTGAACAATAAACGTTCATCATGCAAAACAATTTCATTTGATTCACATTCCCGGCCGTGGTTTCTAACCTACCAGATTTTAAAGAAGCATAGCTATTTGTCTATCCAGGAATGACAATGTGATGGTTAAAGAGAAAATACGTGACAAAAACAATCAAAAAATTCCTAAGTTTTGTTTCTTGCGTCTTACTCTGCTATTTTATCGTCATTTGTTTTTTTAATCACGACGATTAAGGTCTAGGAACTAACAAAAAGCCGCTGCTAATGAGGCCATATAAAGATGAATCTTGACACAAAACTATAGACAAAAGCAAGAAAATCAAGTTTTCCTTCGGTCTGGAGCCGTGTTTATTCCCTTGTTTTGTTCATCCTTTCCAAGAGAAATCGTATTAGATGAGCGGTTTTAGACTATTCAGTGAGGGATTGTTCATTTACGCATAGTATAACAACAGTCACATGCGAATTTTAAGGGGAAGTCTTGGGTCGAGGGGGCGTAAAGCCTCAAAACAATCCCTACCTACAAATTTTATTGAAGGATCATCAAGAACAACCCCATGAGAAAAGAAATTACTCCTTGGCCTTCTATTTTTGTAAAGAATGGGCTAAGGATATTACTATAAAGGTAAGAAATATCCTCTTGCTGAAGGAGATTTAGTGTACGACTAGAGTATTATGCTCATATGTCAGTCTAAACAGAGGAGCACGGTTAGGGACCATCCCTTTAAATCGACATTTGTCAGAAAAGCCCCTGCCACCATGAACGATTTGACAATTACCAACCAAAATCAAAATTTGTCGGAAAAAAGCAAAAACCACTTGAAAAAAAATGATTTGTTAACACCAGTTTTCTTAGCATGTGATTATTGAGAAAAAACGGTAGAACACAGACGAAATCATAATTCAAATGATATTTTAAAAATCCCGAGTCTTTTTGGAATGCAAAATGGTTGTTCCTTGACAAACTGCTAATTTCACCTGCGCTATGGCTCAGAGTGACACTGCAGGCCTATTGGACCAAAATGACTAGATAGTCATTTGGTTTCAGATTTTGAAAGGTCTTACATGTAGAATTCCATGTACCCTCACGTGGTGGTAGGTTCCGTATTTAATTTTTTTCTTACCTTCGTATCTAGCATTTTTGGTTTCATCAGAAAAGCGCATTATTTTTACAGTCTATAATTCACACTAAAAACCGACAGGAACGAAAATTACGTTTTTCAAATAGATTATGAGGATTAAAAAGTACAGACTGTGATGGAATATGAGAGTAACTGTTGGTCCATCTCTTCAATCCTCTACTATTTTGTTAAAGTTTAACTTTTTCTTTAGTCAAATAAATTAAAATGTAGCATAGGCAATTGGCAATTGCAAATTTTGTTACTCATCGATGAACTTTCAAGGCTGAAAGTTCAACGTTCAGTTCAAAAATGTATATGTTTTAATTTGTAACATCGCTTCAAAAACGTCTCAATTCCAATAAGGTCACGAAAATGATGAGATTTGAAGGGCACGGGTGTGCAAGCCCAATACAAACGCACCTAATTAGTATTGATGCCCACATTTAATTTTTTCAAAGGGGTGAGATTTGAAAAAAAAATTGCCAGATAAGAGTCATAATTTTCACAGAATCTGATGCCATAAAATGTACTTCAACGTTTAAAGAGATGTATAGAAAAAACAGGGCTATCACCCCCAGGTTGTATTTTATTGATATGATATAAACGTGTATAGTCTTGAGGCAAGTATAGAGAACGAGCCTTGGGTTCATTTCCTCCAAAATCACGAGAATCTTAAAGCCTTCCCGATAATGCCATATAATTTTCAAATAATCAGCCTATTTTTAATAGGCCACCTCACCCCAGTGACATGAACCACAAATTACTCTGCACGTAGCCTACCTTCGTACATCTATAGAAAACAAGAATTTCGGGCGAAACTCTCAATTGTACCTGTCTATGCAACCCTTAATTAAAAAAGATCCTGAAAAGGTGACTATCCCCCTCCCCCCCAAAATAGGATTTTTTTTTATCACTTTTACCTTATCATTCATCCTTGCGATTTCAAATAATCACAGAATAGAATATAATGAACCGCATGACATTATACTTCAAGTGACATAGAATTTCAAATACATAATCAAAGATATAAAATTCCACAAAATGTGAAATTATGATGATTAAAAATGATGAACCTCTTTCATAACACAGTGATATTTTAAAAGAAAGATAACGCTTTGAGATAACCTTCAATGAGTCATACTAAGGTGGTATGTATTTTGATATAACGAATCAAATCGCTTTGAGATTATTTATGGATGTTATTTATGTTTGAGATATAAGGATGTTATTACAGCACATCCTGTTCTGTTACGGCACAGGATGTGCTGTAATAACGGAGTAGTGGACGTATCATAGACAACGCAACAGCACTGCAAAGTAAAGAGCGACGTGGGCACAATGTATTATTATTATTATTATTATTTTTGGTCTTGGACCAGGGCACTTCATATCAAAAGACTTGTCGTAGAATCTTCGAAAAGGGTTCGTTCAATTTAAAATTGAAACGTCTAGAGCCCTTTTTAATAGTTGAAAGTGATTGGAGGGTAATTAACCTACCCCCCCCCCACGCCCACCATTCCCCCAAACCCATCCAATCAAAATTTTGGGGTAGTATTTTGTCCAGCAAGGCCGTAAATTATGTATTTGAGGGTGATCCCCCCCAACAGCCCTCGGAACAATGGTATATGATTTGTGATAGTTTTATGCTTGGAAGATTATTTGACTTTATTTCCCCTCATTTTTAGCTTAACGAAGCTCTTTACTTTTCTTTGAAATACTTCTTTTGTGGAAAATGTTTTTAAATTAATTTACTTAATAAAGGGAGAAAATATTTCCTTTCAGATTACTAAGTAGCAAGCAATTATAGATTCTGACCATCAATTTCGTTCTATTTAATACGGGATTATTTTCTAAAATCTAGGGAGGATAGACAAATTTGTTGTTTTTAGATTTTTCTTTCAGAAAAAATGTAAATTCCAAAAAAGGCATTTTTTAAGAAAATGGGGAAGTGGGGTGGCATTTGTCCTCACCCCTCACCTGTATGGACTGTCCTGATTTGATACTTTTGTTAAATTCCAAAAATGGTATTTTTCAAAAAAATGGGGAAGTGGGGTGGCATTTGTCCTCACCCCTCACCTGTATGGACCGTCCTGATTTGATACTTTTGTTTAAATGAGGTTACTTTTCACTAGATTTTTCCGTAATGCCTATTCTACAAGCAGAAAGCAGAAATCAGTCCCATAAGTCCCCAGGGCCAAGGCCAACGGTCTAGTCTGTTTAGACATGGCTGCTTCTTCAATTAGCTATTCTCTTTCAAAATCCGATTTAGAATCTTATCTTGATAAAACTTGCCAGAAGTTAATGGCCCTAGAACCGGTCTTGGAGGTTGAGATAACTAGATTTGTCAATGGGCTAATAGGCTCGGGTTCGCTGCTAAGGCCAACGGTATAGTCTGTTTAGACAGGGCTGCTTCTTCAATTAGCTATTCTCTTTCGGAACCCGATTTAGAATTGTATCTTGCAGGCAAAACTTGCCAATATATATATATATATATATATATATATATATATATATATATATATATATATATATATATATATATATATACCAACCAAGGTAGTCAAATTCACTGTTTCTTCAATTATAATTGATTTCTCCTTTAACAAGACCTGACTTTCGAGACATGACTTCAACTTGTTTCTTTTAAGCAAGCTCGAGTAATCGTTTTACGTTAAGGTGGAACTTGGAGTAACCAAGCTAATTATCAGCCAGTACCTTTAAATTCTGCATTTTTAGCAAAATTTTGAAAAGACTGTGCTTTCCCATCTACTTGCATTTTCAATTAAGGCATACGTCTTTCTTTTTTTTTACCATACTAGCGTTTCTCAAGACAATTTTTTGTACTCCCCCCCCCAAAAAAAAAATTGCACCCCCCAGTCCTGGATAAAACCCTGCTCGTTCGGTACTTTCAGAAAACTTGATATTTTGTTTCTGGAATTTTTTTTTTTCAATTATTCATTTCTAATTCGCCAGTGCAACAGATATCCCTGAGCCAAATTCGATCTGTACGTCGGTATTGTTTACTGCGCGGTATTGTTCGTTCTGGCTTGGCTTTCGGCAGGTAGTGAGTAGTTTGGCGGCAGTTCGTCGGTTTTTTATATTCTCCCTTCATTTCCAGACATAGAACCTTTTGGGAGGAACAAGATCGTGCATTTATCTTTCACTGTTTAAACTAATAGTTCAGCTTAATTTTTAACAAATTAATTACCTATTAAATTTATACAATCATAATATACCTTTATTATTATGTGAATATAAATCTACGTAATTACCTATACTATCAATAGAACTCTGCATGATATAATTATCAAATAAATAAAATCTATTAATCGGTCTGATCATGTTCTTCGGATTAAGCACACACACACACACACATATATATATATATATTTATATATATATATATATATATATATATATATATCAAAAAAGAAGTTTTTTAAAGAAAAGTAATGGCCATATTAAACTTAAGATCAACAGAGATAAATTCCTATAATAATTCAAACTGAAAACAATCAGAAATTACTTTTAAAGAATAAATGAAACACAAAACGAACAGAAATTAAATAAACAATTACAGCAAACAGACATAAAGCATTATAAAAAAAATGAATAAATAAATCTTAAAACGAGTAAAACTTATATTGTGAACTACAAAAAAAAGTTTGCCTCCTCCCCCAACTGTAAAAGCCTAAAGCCTGCTGCGTCATTTAAAAAGTTCTTTTTTTAACAATAACAAATGATAATAATAAAACATTGAATCCTTACGACCTTTACTATAGGCGTTGCCTCTGATAATCAAACAGTTCGTGGTAACGAACTGTAGTAAGGAGCGACCCGGCTCAATAGTAACAAAAACTCTAAAAAATTGAAGTTTGATATCAATAGCTACATCAAAAGAATCGCATTTTAATGCTGATTTTAAATATATAAGTTTCATCAAGTTTAGTCTTACCCATCAAAAGTTACGAGCCTGAGAAAATTTGCCTTATTTAGGAAAATAGGCGGAAACACCCCCTATGACACCATCGGATTCAGCGTATCAGAGAACCATACTGTAGAAGTTTCAAGCTCCTATCTACAAAAATGTGGAATTTTGTATTTTTTGCCAGAAGACAAATCACGGGTGCGTGTTTATTTTTTTTTTTTCTTTTCCCCAGGGGTCATCGTATCGACCAAGTGGTCCTAGAATGTCGATGGCTCATTCTAACGGAAATAAAAAGTTCTAGTGCCCTTTTTAAGTGACCAAAAAAATTGGAGGGCATCTAGGCCCCCTCCCACGCTCATTTTTTTCCCAAAGTCAACGGATCAAAATTTTGAGATAGCCATTTTGTTCAGCATAGTCGAAAACCATAATAACTATGTCTTTGGGGATGACTTACTCCCCCACAATCCCTGGGGGAGGGGCTGCAAGTTACAAACTTTGACCAGTGTTTACATATAGTAATGGTTATTGGGAAGGGTACAGACGTTTTCAGGGGGATTTTATTTTGTTTGGGGGTGGGGCTGAGGCGAGGGGGTTATGTTGGAGGATCTTTCCTTGGAGGAATCTGTCATGGGGGAAGAAAAATTCAATGAAAAGGGGGTAGGATTTTCTAGCATTACTATAAGAAAACAATGAAAAATAAACATGAAAACGTTTTTTCAAATGAAAGGAAGGAGTAGCATTGAAACTTAAAACGAACAGAGATTATTACGCATATGAGTTCTAAAAATACTTTAGCATAAAGAGCGAGGTATTTCGGAGGAGATAAATACCTCGCTCTTTATGCTAAAGTATTTTTAGTAATTTCAACTATTTATTCTACGGCCTTTCTGATTCAGGGGTCATTCTTAAAGAATTGGGACAAAACTTAGTATTTAGTGTAAAGAGCGAGGTATTAACGAGGGTACAAACCCCCTCGTATACATAATAAAAATATAGGATTATGAAAGTTTGTTACGTAAGTTAATTCTTAAGTTACGTATATTTTTTACTAATAAACGTTCGTTAAAAATTAAAAGTTCTAGTTGCCTTTTTAAGTAACAAAAAAAATTGGAGGGCAACTAGGACTCCTTCCCCACCCCTTATTTTTCAAAATCGTCTGATCAAAACTAAGAGAAAGCCATTTAGCCAAAAAAGGGATTAAAATACAAATTTCATTTTAATAATTTATGTGCGGAGAGCCAAAACCAAACATGCATTAATTCAAAAACGTTCAGAAATTAAATAAAAAAAAAACTAATTTTTTTAGCTGAAAGTAAGGAGCGACATTAAAACTTAAAACGAACAGAAATTACTCCGTATATGAAATGGGTTGTCCCCTCCGCAATCTTTCGCTCTTTACGCTAAAGTTTGACTCTTTGCCACAATTCTACCTTTTAAAACAATTAAAAGCTTTAGCGTAAAGAGCGAGGGATTGCGGAGGGGACAACCCATTTCATATACGGAGTAATATGTTCTTTACACTAAATCGTAAGTTTGTCCCAATTCTTTAAGAATGACCCCTGAATCAGAAAGGCCGAAGAATAAATAGTTGAAATTACTAAAAATACTATAGCATAAAGAGCGAGGTATTTATCTCCTCCTAAATACCTCACTTTTTATGCTAAAGTATTTTTAGAACCCCTCATATGCGTAATAATCTCTGTTCGTTTTAAGTTTCAATGCTACTCTTTACTTTCAATTGAAAAAAACTTTTCCATGTTTATTTTTTCATTGTTTTTTTATAGTAATTTTAGAAAATTCTGCAGAAAAAATAGAATTTCTGTTCCCTCATGACATATTTCTCCAAGGAAAGATCCTCCCACATAGCCCCCCCCCCTCAACCCCACCCCCAAAACCAAAAAAAAATCCCCTGAAAACGACTGTACACTTGCCAATAACCATTATTTTATGTAAACACTGGTCGAAATTTGTAACTTGCAGCCCCTCCCCCAGGGACTGTGGGGGGAGTATGTCATTCCCAAAGACATAGTTATTATGGTTTTGACTATGCGGAACAAAATGGCTATCTCAAAATTTTGATATGTTGACTTTGGAGAAAAAATGAGCGTGGGAGGGGGCGTAGGTGCCCTCCAATTTTTTAGGTCACTTAAAAGGGCACTAGAACTTTTCATTTCCGTTAGAATGAGCCCTCTTGCGGCATTCTAGGACCACTTGGTCGATACGATGACCCCTGGGGAAAAGAAAAAAAAAACAAAAAACAAACTAACAAATAAACACGCACCCGTGATCTGTCTTCTGGCAAAAAAATACGAAATTCCACATTTTTGTAGATAGAAGCTTGAAAATTTCGCTATAGGGTTCTCTGATACGCCCAATGCGATGGTGTGATTTTCGTTAAGATTATGTGACTTTTAGGGGGTGTTTTCCCCTATTTTCTAAAATAAGGCAATTTTTTCAGGCTCGTAACTTTTGATGACAAAGACTAAATTTGATGAAACTTATATATTTAAAATCAGCATGAAAATCTTATTTTTTTATGTATATTTTAGCATCAAAATTCCGTTTTTTATAGTTTCGTTTACTATTGAGCCGGGTCGCTCCTTACAACAGTTCGTTACCACGAACTGTTTGAAAAAAATTGCTCGAAAGTTGCATTCTATATGCTATACTCGGGGGCAAATCCGGTGCCATTGATATTTTTTTAACCATTTTTTTTATTTTAAATTCCAAAAAGATCGCTTAATAACCTTTAAAAAACGTTTTTCTTGGGTTTAAGTTATTTTTCCGCGAATTCGCGCACGCATTGTATAATCAACATTATTAATGCAAAAAAGAACTGCCGAAGACTAAAAATGTATAGTAATTCTACAGGTGGTTACTGTTTCATGCATTACCTCTACAGGTATTTCTACAGGCAGCTACTGTTCCATGCATTATATCTGAGCGATTCAAATTAGCAGATTGACAGAATTACAGAGTAACGGCAGAGTCTAGGATTAAGCAAGAGTAAGATTCAAGTGTCATGACAATTTAGTTGCCAACTCAAGGAATTGTTCATGCTTCGGTTGCTCTAAGAACAAAAATGAAAAGAACAAAGAAAAACCGAAGTTGCTTTCCATGTGCTATATTTAGGGTCAGATCCGGTGCCATAGTGATTTTTCTTCTTCAATTAGTTGTTATTTCATATTTCAAAAAGAACACTAATCGCTAATAACTGATCGCCCATTTAAAGGTATTTTCATTGACAGTCTGGACTCCTGAATTGAAGGGTTAGCCTACATTGTCAATGCAAACTGTTGTCAATATTGGATTCTCAAAATCTGGATCGTCGACCATAATCCAGGCATCCGCAATCCGAAGGCATAGTCAATAAAAATATTTTGGCAAAACATTTGAAATGTGTTTTAAACATGGGAGCTTTTGGTTTCTCTTTCGTTTGATTGTGATTAATGTAAATGCTCCTGTTTGTTTGTCAAGCCGGAATTCAGACATGGCATATACCCGCTACTTCCTAAACATACATCTTGGACGGTGAAATTTATCTAAAAATGTGATTAAGTCCGGAAGATTTCAAATGGGTAATGTCTTTAAGGCCTTTTGGAAAACGAAGAAAATATTTAAAGAGGGCTAGATTGAGGGATGGTCCTTACAGTTGCTCCTTAGTCAGTTGGTCCTTACAGTTGTGTGGAGAGTCTGATGAGTCTTTGCATTATTTTTTAAGGGGGGGTGTAAGGAATTAAGAGAATTGCAGCTGGATATATTTGGTAGGGAGGTCGGGAGAGAGATATCGGATGTTAGAAAAGTAGGGGTTATTTAGAGGTAAATAATCCCGGTTAGTCCGGGTAGATATGAAGCATCGTAAAGATTTTCTTGAATAGACAATTTTTATTTTTTTTCTCAGTTCTTGTTTCGTTGCAGCTTTTTTTCTTTCTTTTTTTACTTGTTTGTTGGGTGACAACATGACATAATTGGGCTTTCGTGTGAATACATCTATTTATCTATCTAAGTCTATCTTTCTAGCTCCAACTCCTTCAAACACCAATGCTACAGAATTTACCGTTTTATTTTCGTCGTCATTAATCGACCAAGTCGACGATCGAAAACGCTGTAGCAATTGGCCAGTACAAATAAGACAGACAGTCTTTTGAGATCAAATTAAATAAATAAAAAACAAGTTTTGTGCTGAAAGTAAGGAGCGACATTATAACTTAAAACGAACAAAAATTATTCCGTATATGAAAGAGGCTGTCCAATACTCAACGCCTAGCTCTTTACGCTAAAGTTTTTTATTGTTTAAAAAAAAATACGTGCTGCGAGGAAGAGTCAAACTCGAGCGTAAAGAGCGAGGCGTTGAGGAGGAGACAGACCCTTTCATTCACGGAATAATTTCTGTTCGTTTTAAGTTTTAATGTCGCTCCTTACTTTCAGAAGAAAAAACTTTTTTTATTTAATTTGTGATCGTTTTTTAAATAATGCCAGGAAATCCGACCCCACCTTTACGGAGAAACCCCCTCACCATGAAAACATCCTCTAAACAATTCAATCCCAGTGAAAAATTTACCCCGGAAAATTACTCTTAACCACTCCACGCATAAAGTTGAGATGGAAAAGAGGAAGTACGACACATAATTCCCGCAGTGAATACTTTCCCCTGACAAGTTTACTCCCTGAAAATTTCCTTCCCCATGCAAAAATTCCCTGTCGAAAAACCCTCAGCAGAATATTCAAAAAATGTATGCATGCATCCCAATAACATATACCATGCGTAAACGATGGGCAAATTTTATAACTTAAAGACCTTTCCCCTGGGGCTGTGGGGGGGGTCATGTTATATCCAAATGCATAGTTATTGGGCCTTTCAGCTATGATGAATAAAATAGCTATCTCAAGATTTTGATCGGACGATTTTGTGGCGCGGGGGGGTGGCCTAGTTGTCCTCCAATTTTTTGGTCACTAAAAAGGGCACTATACCTTTTCCGTTCAAATGAGCCCTTTTCTGATATTCTAGGACCACTGGGTTGATACAATCACACCTGGGGAAAACAAAAGAAAACAAGAGCTAAGAGCTCATATGGCACTTATGACAAGGCCAGAAGAGCCAAGAACTCATATGGTATGAGCTCTAACAAAATTCTAAGAATCAAAAGATTGATATAAAAGGAAAATCAGAGGCTTAATGCCGGTCGGGATTTAAAACAAGAGCTCTGAGTCACGATGTCCTTCTAAATAACAAAATTCATTAAGATCCGATCACCCACTCGTAAGTTATAAATACCTTTTTTTCTAATTTTTCCTTTTCCTTCAGCCCCCCAGATGGTCGAATCGGGGAAAACGACTTTATCAAATCAATTTGTGCAGCTCCCTGACACGCCTACCAATTTTCATCGTCCTAGCACGTCCAGAAGCACTAAACTCGCCAAAGTACAGAGCCCCACCCCCTAACTCCCCCAAAGAGAGCGAATCCAGTACGGTTACGTCAATCACGTATCTACGACATTTGCTTATTCTACCCACCAAGCTTCATCCCGATTCCTTCACTCTAAGCGTTTTCCAAGATTCCCGATTTTACCCTCCAACTCCCCCCATGTCAACAGATCTGGTCGGGGTTTGTAATAAGAGCTCTGAGACATGAGTTCCTTCTAAATATCAAATGTCATTAAGATCCGGTCACCCGTTCTTAAGTTGAAAATACCTCAATTTTTCTAATTTTTCCAAATTAACAGCCCACAGCTCCTCCAAAGAGAACGGATCCGTTCCTATTATGTCAATCACGTATCTAGAACTTGTGATTATTCTTCCCATAAAGTTTCACCCGATCACTCTAAGCGTTTTCAAATATTTCTGTTCCCCCCATCCAACCTCCTTTGTCCCCGGATCCAATTCGAGTCAGACATGGAGCATCTGAGACATAGGATCCTTCTATATATCAAGTTTAATAAAAATCCGATCACCTATTCGTAAGATAAAGATACTCCAATTTTCACATTTTCCAAGAGTTCCGGTTTCCCCTCCTACTCCTCCCAATGTCACAGGATCTGGTGGGAATTTAAAATAAGAGTTCTAAAGCACAAGATCCTTCTAAATATTAAATTTCATTTAGATCTGATCACCCGTTCGTAAGTTACAAATACCTCATTTTTTCAAATTTTTCCGAATTATTCCCCCCCCAACTCCCCCAAATAGAGCAGATCCCTTCCGATTATGTCAATCATGTATCTAGGACTTCTGCTTATTTTCCCACCAAGTTTCATCCCGATCCCTCCATTCTAAGCGTTTTCCAAGATTTTAGGTCCCCCTAAACTCCCCCCAATGTCACCACATCCTGTCAGGATTTAAAATGAAAGATCTGAGTTACGAGGTCCTTCCAAACATCAAATTTCATTAAGATCTGATAACCCGTTTGTAAGTTAAAAATGCCTCATTTTTTCTAATTTTTACGATTTGAAACGTTTGAAAACAGAATTGTACCCCCCCCCCAAAAAAAAAAAAACTCCGAACAGAAATTCTGGATACACCTTTCCCTTTTTGGATGATCATTAAAAAAGAATGAAGAAAAATCTTATCATCCCCTCTATTTTTTCGCGAATTGACGCCATGAGAGAAAGAATCAAAGTGACAGGGATAAAAATTATCACTACAATACTAGCGTAAATTTTTAACTATTTCAACTGGGACAACGGACCCGTGGCAGAGGAAAGGGCTCTATACACCTTGTGGGTCCGATGAATACCTTGTTACTGTAAGACTTGCACACTGAGAATCCTAGTTGTGCAAAACAGACATACTGAAGAAGAGAATTCAGACAGGAAAAAATCAAATGAAGCACTAAATACTAATTACTAATGTTAATGAATTGTTCAACCATTAGTGCCAAATACAATTAGTTGCTTTGATTTTTCACGTGATTGCTCTCTCAGAGGAGTCAACCACTCTCCCCCTGGTGTATATCCTGGAATCCCACTTGTTAATCCATTTATTTTGATTGACATAATATTTTTTTCGTTGCTGTTATTTATTAACTTTTCTTTTTTTCTTCTTGTCCTTCTGTTTGATTTTAGTGCAATTATTTAAGATAATGTTTCGTCTCCCAGTCTCAAAGGCCAAAGAGCCTTTGTGGGGGTCTAAAGCTTTGTAATTTTTCTCTATTTTTTAAATAAATTGATTGATTCGCAACGCGTGGGGAACTTCAGACAAAGCACGAGTTCTCGGGCCACATGTCACCTGGAGTTTACGATTTTAGAAAGTGGAAAACCTCTCAGTTGTCACAATAAACACGTTCTATTTCTGTAGTAACAGTTCTGAAAATAATACTTAACCAAAGCTCTGCAACTGACCGACGAGCCTTTAACGATCCTAAACAATGTGCCTGTGAAAACTGTACTTGTTAAATATCCCGACCCCACACAAGAATCTTGATCTGTAAGATCTGAGAAAAACCGATTTTTCTGTTTACAGTACCAGCTTAGCTGTCAACCAGCTTAGTCTGGTTGAGAAAAACTACGATGTAGGTATATTTTTGATGAAATATTTAATATATAGAAGTGATTAGGTATTTAACATAATGTGTTCTGGGCGGCCTGCTTTCCATAATTTTCTTCTGTAGTTTCCATAATTTTGTAAGTAAAGCATTACATTAAAATCATATTTAGGTATATTTCATTAGGATTAACCTAACTTCACTTCTTGGGCGGGATCAGGATATTTAACAAATACCAAAATGTTTACCTGTAAGAGGCAGGTACACAGGTTGTTTTCTTTTTTGAGGGGGGAATAAAAAAAAATGGTTTAATAATTTAAATCGCGTGTGCAGAGATTGGGGAAAGTTAGGATCTTGAAAATGGTTCGGACCACATATCCCACTCTCCAGCAAACGCCCCTGATCCGTACTTACAAAAAATTTGTCATCGTGTAAAAACTGACCCTTATTTGCTGTCACACTTTTTGCCAAAAATCGAGCCAATTTATCATAAAGTATTTGCGTCTACATATCCTTCAGCAGCAAGTCAATCCTTAAATATAACATGAATAATACGCTAAGACACAATCTGACCATTTAAGATTGATGTGGGTTAACTACTGACAAACTCACACATAGACCACCATGGTTATGCCAAACAATTGAAGAGAAATTCAGAGGCCTACTGGTAATTAAACAAAACTTGTCGTTGAAGCTTTAAAATAGTTACAAACGTTAGCAAGTTGTTCGTCCAGTCATTTCTCCTATTGGAGTAAAGCTGCATGATTTCCAAGCACTAAAGACGCAGGGATTCTCACAATAGAGCGAGTCTAATAGGATTGGCAAGTCATACAGAGTTGGGGGATGACGTTTATTCCAATTATACTCTGAGGTAAATGGCAGGAACATACGTAGGCAGAGGCGGTTGAAGAGAGACAGAGGGCACTTACCCCTGGCACAGAAATTTGCATACTGACAGAACCTGCAAACCGCACCTTAAGGAGCTTGGAGGAAACTGAACGAGGGGCGTAAGCAGATGGAGGACTCTTAGGGCATAGCCTCCAGAAATGTCTTTTTTCGAAACCTTTGACCCCTTCTTATTCAAATTTTCAAAGTATTCCTTTTTATATTATTACCATCCCCTCCAGGAAAAAAAAAACTTTTGCGTACATGCCTGGACCAAACTAATACACTCCTAACATTCGGTGACGCCATAACTTCTCATCCAGGGTTTAGTTATCACTAAAGTGTCAAAAAATGATCCTTCTAATAGTTAAATATAATTTCGCGATTCAGTGTCACAAAGACAGCCTAGGCCTATATGCATACACGAATACCAGAGCTTCAACTTGTACTGTATTTTAAAGTGGACTATTTTATTTTAAACCTTTTCCCGCTAAAATTTTCGGAATTTCCAATCTTTTCTTAGGGATCTTCGCTATGGAAATAGGGATTTCGGAAATAACGGTAAGATTCCACGCAAAACTTGTCACAAAATAATCAACGTGGAAAGATGTGCCAACATTGGTGAAGATATGAATTATCAGGTTTGTGTTTTTCAGTATCTCTGAAAAGCAACCCAAACTGAGTGACAGCATCTCTGAAATGGATTCTGGACTTCTAGTTTAGAGAATTATGATAGTTTTTGGTGCAATTAGCGCTCACAGAAGGACACATTCTTGTAGACATAAATTTGGTAGGCGAATGCCTTTATACCTGTCCTTCTGTGGGCTGTTGAAGGACAATAGCTTCTTGATTTTTGTGTTTTTCAAACGTATCCCATCATTATAATTTTGGGCCCTCTCTTGGGATTTTGAACTGGTTAAAAGAAGTGGTGGGGTATTATTATACCTTAGTCTCGACAATGACTGGATCGGTAGCAGAAACCATTGATTATTAGAAAAATGAAAGGCTTTCATCTAGGGCTGTGGAGTCGGAGTCAGAACTTCAGTAAATTTTCGCTGAATGGAATCGCAGTTGAATCGGTAGACTGAAAATATCTCGAGTCGGAGTTGGACTTAGTTACAAATTATAATTCTAGTCGGAGCCCTGAAGTCGAAGTTTTAGTAAATTTTTGCTGATTGAAGTCGAAGTTGGAGTTGGTATATTGAAAATGCCTGGAGTCGGAGTTGGATTCAGAATTTATAACTTATAACTGACTCCACAGCCCAACTTGCATCAATGTTAACGGTAAAACTGAAATCTGGTGAATGTCGACATTCACTGGTGAAAGTCTGAAGCAAGGATATTTAATAAGTATTTCGGACATACACCAAGCGACTATATGTTTGTTGACCATTCAGCTTTGTTAGTCTTATGCAAGATGACATGACATGATGATTTGATGATGTTTGATGATGACATGTTAGTTTTGGTTATAAATCTCAGAAATGGGTAAGAACTTAGGTTAAATTCTTAGAAATACATATCTCAGAAATGCTCATGATTCACGTGAATGTCACGTGAATGTCAAGTGCACGTGAATGTCAACAAACACATAGTGGCTTGGTGCATGTGCGAAATATTAGTTTGATAGCCTTATTTCAGACTTTTACCAGTTAATGTCGACATTCATCAGTTTTCGGCCTTTCACCGTAACATCAACACGTCAAATGGAGTGCCAAATTTTGCAAACAATTGATTGAAAGCTCAATTGATTGGAAATGCAATGTTCTAGTTCCCTTTTTGAGTCAAAGATAATGGAGAGCAACTAACCCTCCCCCCTCCCTGACATCTTCTTTCCCCAAAACGCATTTAATTGAAATTGTGAGACAGCCGTTTTGTTATCAATAGTCCTAAATTCATATAACAATGTCTTTAGGGTGGACAGAATGGCAAGAGCCCATGGGAAAGGGTGTAAAAATTTGCCCCGGGGCATATAAGGTTTTATGGAACTTCTTCAAGAAATTCGGTTTATCATAGGACTTCACTGTTCAAAAACTGTAGTAGCTAGACTTAAAAACGTTTTTAAAACCGTACAAAAAAAGAGTGAATAGAGGAATTGCCTCAAAAACATAAGGTTGGCTGCAACATTTTCCGTTAAATATGGGATAAAGCGTAACCCGGATGTTCACCAAGAGTTAAAAGAAAACAATGAAGTCCTTGAAGCATAAATCTAATTTAACTACGCCCGAAATCTTCACTTTCTTGGGTATTAGGAAGGGAAACATAGGCGGCGACGACTACGATTAGTTGGTGTTAAAAAGTTCTTAGAAAGAAATTCTTCAGCTGATTCTTAGGCAGAAACAGAATGATTCCTAAGCCTACAAGAAAGAAATACGTGTCCTTAAATAGTTTTAGCTTATAATGAAGGCCATATCCAGGAGGGTTACTGCGTTTGAGCTTTCCCCTAAAAAACTGTCCAAGATTCGTAAAAAGTATCAAAATGCGTACATACAAATTTTGTATGCGTTTCGTAAAGTTTTTGTACCCCCCCCCCGAACAAAAATCATGAATGCGCCTTACTTGTAACTGGCTATTTTTGTCACCCCTTTTTGTATTTTTGAGTATATACCAGAAACCAGCGCAGTGGCCCCTCTATCCTGATAGTCTTTAAGCCGAAGTTAGATAACCACCCAAGAACTTCTACTTCACTTATACTTTTTTACAGATTGTATCCTATCATAGTTCTACTATTTTTTTACACTCAAATACTTTATTCTCGCATTAGTGGAGTGGAAACACTGGCAGATATGGTCATTGTGTCTGGCTTAAATTTATGGAACAAACATACTACTTTTGGTGGACAAGAAAGGACCAAAAGAATACCATTATACAGAGAAGTAGATAATACTAAGATGAGAAAAAAGTTTTATCATTATGTAGGTGGGACCAATGAGATAAACATTCATACAAGGGATTATGATTTCCTTGTCAAAGTTATAACCTCCAGCTCTTGTCCTAGTCTTGTCCAGCAAACGCAACATATTATAAGACCATTTTATAGGTTCTCCTAATTTGGGACTTGGTGTTTTCCCCCGAAAGATTTCCCCGCACGTAAAATTGAGCAGCCACAAAGAAAGCACAAAATAGGACCTCAAAATGTCGATCAGATGTCCAAGAGGGCAACAAAAGGACCAGATATAACAGTTTTAGGACAAGGACCGGATATAACAGTTTTAGGACAAGGACCAGATATAACAGTTTTAGGACATGGACTGGTTGGTCGCCAATCACTTTCGACTTACAAAAAAATATACTAGAACTCTCAGTTTCTGATCGAATAAGCATCCTCTGAAGTTTTTTATGACCACTAGGGGGAGGTTGGGACTGAATAAGTGGCAGTCCCCTCCTATCGGGAACAAAACCTGCTAATTTTGGGGTTTAATGTTATTTTTTTCTTTCATAATAACAGCGTAGACCAGAAATATTCCAAGAAATCAAGAAGGACTAGATATCAATTTCTAACTCCACTCCCCTCCCTTCCTTAGAGCCAATTCTTTATTTAACGGAAGGCCCAATGAGTTAGGATGTTTTGGCATTAAAATAAACACTTTGATGCAACTGTCCCGCTACAGAGTTTTTAAGATTTCCCTTCCCATAAAAACCTTGTATCTTAAAAGTGGACAACTTGCATAGCTTACAGCCCTTGCCCTGAGAGCTGGAAGGGGGGGGGGTCAAACGTGAAGGCATAATTGTTCGACCTATAGACTATTTTGAAAAAAATGGATATCTCTAAATTTTGATCGGACGCGTTTTGGGAAAATGGAGACGGGAGGTTAATTTTCCACCAAAAGAAAATTTTCGTAGGGGGATTTTCAGGGGAGAATGCCTAGACCCTACTAATTTGTTGTTTTTTTCTGATTGTTCTTTTAGACTTTATAAGGGGCCTGTGAATGGAACCAAGAACTCTCTTGCCTATCTTCAGACCCTTGGCCGCCTAATTTACACCCAGATCAAATTTTGGAAAATCTATGATTTTCAACTGCATAACTGATATTTGAAACTCTATATGCTGAAATCCGACCAGTACCATTTACACTTGGGGAAAAATTAAAATAAAAAAAAATGTCGCGCGCCTATATTTTATTTCTAAATATATAATTGGTATCTGTAACATTATAGCAAATCAATTTACAGGAAATATGTTTATTTAGATGTACCAAGACACCTAGGATGTAACCAAGTAAAAAGACAACATGGCTCAGATAATAGAGTTATTGACCCCAAACCTCAAAGCATTATTAGGCGATTCTCATATTAGACTTATTTGGCTGTTAGACCATTCCACGCAGCAAACGGATAAGTAATTCGATTAAGGGGAGGGGTCGAAATCATTTAGACAACTTCATTTTAAAGATTACTTTTAAAATAAACCTTCATCACCTTGTTAAATTGGCAACTCAAATCGAAATTAATGTCACTTACTGGTTGAGAGGGTGGCGGAGTTACCGTCCTTCTTTCTTCTGTACGAGTGGCAACACTGTAGTTGTAGGCTTGCATGCTACCTGAGATGACATATGAATGAGAGGAGCTTTGACTAGAACATCGTGCATCGATATAAACACCGCTGATGGTAACAGCATCCGAAGTCTTAAATATAGCATCCACTGCTGGCGGGATCGCCAAGGATTGAGGACTCCGAAGGTCGAGCACGCCTTCAAAAAGGAAAAAAAAAAATGTAGATCAAATTTGAATTTGATTGTTATCTTATAAGATGCTTTGAGTTACCGGCCTTTGGAGTTTCTAAGTTCGGTTTTCCTAACTTTTCTAAGAACTGATAAAGATTTAATTTATCCTTTGGATGTCACGAAAATGTAGGGACGTCACTTTGACATGAAATGAGCATTCCTCAGTAAAATTGTTCACAGACAGAAACGCACACATATACGCATATATATATATATATATATATATTTCTTCTTTCATAGGCATGTATTTTGGGGGTGACACCTGACGCGGGGATGCCATGGATATTCTGTGGTAGCCATAACACTGTGCTGGGTAGAGAATTTAGAGTGGCGAAACCCTATATAGGCCAGTGTATTCTCCTGATGAGCCCTTATGTTGGGTGTTGCCTCTGAATTATTTGTCTATATTATTTTTTCTATTGTTTGGTAAATGACGACTTATACTTATTGACGACATGACTGCCTGTCCATGGATTATTCTTTATGGTTGATTGTGTATGGCTATGCTGTTTGACCTATGTGATTGTATGGATGAGTAGGGTTAAGGCCTCATTCAAGTGCTGGTCTATATTAATCACTAATTTAGGAAAACAGTCTTCCTTTTCTCCTTCTGTCTCTCCTTTTTTTTGTGTTTGTGCTGTTGCATTGGTGATTTCTCTTTTCATGATATATATATATATATATATATATATATATATATATATATATATATATATATATATATATATATATATATATATATATATATATATATCTATATATATAAAAATAAGTTGTCTGTCTGTGGATGTGTGGATGGATGTGTGGATGGATGTGTCAGGTGACGTCACCTGAAAAAACTGGATTAGGTGACGTCAAAACTGAAAAAACTAAAAAAAGGCAAAAACTACAAAAAAAACTAAAAACTAATAAAAAAAATAAAAAAGCTAAAAAACTAAAAAAACTATAAAGGTAAAAACCAATAAAAAACTAAAAAAAAAACTGAAAAAACTAAAAAAAGGCAAAAACTACAAAAAAAAACTAAAAACTAATAAAAAAAGTAAAAAAGCTAAAAAACTAAAAAAACTAAAAAAACTAAAAAAAGGTAAAAAACTAAAAAAAATAAAAAATAAAAAAAAACTAAAAAAAAGGAAAAAACTGAAAAATAAGCTAAAATAAAGGTAAAAACCAATAAAAAACTAAAAAAAAAAAGGAAAAAACTAATAAATGACGACACTCAAAGAGAAAGCGACCAGGACAAAAAACTAAAAAAAAAGGCAAAAACTACAAAAAAACTAAAAACTAATAAAAAAAATAAAAAAGCTAAAAAACTAAAAAAACTAAAAAAAGGTAAAAAACTAAAAAAACTAAAAACTAAAAAAAAACTAAAAAAGGTAAAAACTAAAAGAACTAAAAAAGAAAAAAATAAATGACGACACTCAAAGAGAAAGCGACCAGGACAAAAGGAATGTTCGATTAGCAATCAACAAAGCACCGGGACACAGGGAGTATAAATGACGACCAGGACACAAGTAAAAAAAAAAATTAACAAAACTAAAAAGAAGGTAAAAACTACAAAAAAACTAAAAAGAAAAAAAAACTAAAAACTAATAAAAAAACTAAAAAATCTAAAAATCTAAATAAACTAAAAAAGAAAAAAAAAGGAAAAAAATAAAGGAGAAAAACAAAACTAAAAAACGAATGTATATACAGACCGGTACACCGGGATACAAATGACGACCGGGACACAGGGAATATAAATAACGACCGGGACACAGGGACACAACTACAACGGGGACACCGGGGGAAACAGGGGGATATAAATGACGACCGGGACAAAAAAACTAAAAAGAAATAAAAACTAAAAACTAATAAAAAAAACTAAAAAATCTAAAAATCTAAATAAGCTAAAAAAGAAAAAAAAAGGAAAAAAATAAAGGAGAAAAACAAAACTAAAAAACGAATGTATATACAGACCGGGACACCGGGATACAAATGATGACCGGGACCCGGGACACAGGGAATATAAATGACGACCGGGACACAGGGACACAACTACAACGGGGACACCGGGGGAAACAGGGGGATAACCTGACAATCTATTTATATGCAAAGACAATGGGACAGCAAAGAATGTTGTATATTCGCAAGTTTTACGTAGTTAAAACCATATATATATATATATATCTATATTCACAGGTGGGACATAGGGACACAACTACAATGGCGCGTAACTATTATGGCGCGTAACGACTTACGCGCGCGGGGGGGCTTGGGGGGGGCGCGAAGCGCCCCCACCAACTAGGTGTTGGGGTGGCGCGAAGCGCCACCCCAACAGCTAGTATATATATATATATATACATCAGTATTAGTAGAACAATTTTATTGAAAAAATCATTTTTTATATTAAATAAAAAATAAAAGCTTTTTAAACTGAAAGTAAGGAGCGATATTAAAACTTAAAACGAACAGAAATTGCTCCGTAAATGAAAGGGGCTGTTCCCTCCTCAGCGCCCCGCTCTTTACGCTAAAGTTTGACTCCTTCTCTCAGCTCTACTTTTTAAAACAGTAACTGAAAATCGGAAGTACTAGAACCCTTTTCAAGAGTCAAAAGTGATCGGAGGGTAACTAGCGCCCCGCGCCCTTTTTTCCGACATGCTTCCGATGAAAATTTTGAGATAGCCATTTTGTTAAATATAGTCCAAAAATCATATAACAGATACTCCGGTGTCGACACAACCCCCCAGGGCCCGGGGGCAGGCGTTGTAAGTTATGCCCTGGTGGTATATGTTTCTTATGAAAGGGATGCTCGTATTAACTTCAGAGAGGACTCATTTGATTGGAAATTGAACGTTATAGTTCATTTTTAAAGAGTCAAAAGAGACCGGTGGGCAACTAGCCCCCCTCCACATCATTTTTTGCTCTAACTCATCCGATAAGGACTTTGAGATACTCGTTAAAAAAAAAATACCACACAGATCATATAATGAAAACTCTGGAGTCGGCACAACCCCCCAGGGCCCAAGGGCAAGCGTTGTAAGTTATACCGTGGGGGCATATACGGTTCTTATGGAAAGGATGATCGTATAACCTTCAGCAAGGACTCATTTGATCGAAAATTGAAATTTCTAGTTCACTTTTTAAGAGTCAAGAGATCCGATAGCAGCTAGTCCCCCCATGCCCTTTTTTCGTCAAACCTATCCGATGAAAGTTTTGAGATATCCATTTTGTGAAAGACAGTTCAAAGATATGGAAGGGATTCCCGTATAAACTTTAGAGAGGGCTCATTTGAACGGAAATGGAAAGTTCTAGTTCAATTTTAAGAGTCAAAAGACATCGGAGGGTCATTTTTTTTTTTTTTTTAATTCAAAGGTCAGATAACAAAAACTCCGGTGTCGACACACCGATGTCCTTCTAAATATGAAATTTCATTGAGAAACGATTACTCTTTCGCAAGTTAAAAATACCTCAATTTTCTAATTTGTTCAGAATTAACCCCCCCCCCAACTCCCCCAAAGAGAGCGGATCCGTTCCAGTTATATCAATCACGTATCTAGGACTTGTGCTAATTTTTCACACCAAGTTTCATCCCGATCCCTCCACTCTAAGCGTTTTCCAAGATTTTAGGTTCCCCCCAATGTCATCAGACCCAGTCGAGATTTAAAATAATAATCCTACTTAAAGGTAATGCAGCGTGACCTACTAGCCCTACACTGTGTCCTCTCAAGTGGGGCATATCAGTTCTAGGTCAAATTGCATGTATGTTTTTGACAGTCATATTATATACAAGATTTTAACCCATTTTTACGAAAATAAATAATTCAGTGTAAAAAAAAAAATCTCGAAACCAAAATACACAATCCCGCGTTATCCCAAAAAACGGCAAATATTTCGTTCCAGGGAATTTTGTAATGAATCTCTGGAATAGAAATCGCGGCTTTTGAAGGAATTTAAAAAAAAGGCCTATTACCACTTGAAACCTACGTTTATAGATTTTACATAAATTTTCAAATGATTAATTTCTCCCCACAGTTCAAATTCTCAGTCATCATTCCTTGTTCTATACCAATTTCACCAAAATCTTGTTCTCCCACAGCTCTTGCTAATGAAGCAATAAAATTCAACAAAGTCCTCTATCCATTATGCTACAGCCTTGACAAAGAAAAAACGAATATGCATTTTGAAACTCTCCATAAAACCTCATCAGATGTTGCCTACAAGACGTAATTAAAGTCCTAAAAAGGATTCTAGAATAAATTAAAACAGTCAGGCTTTCAAGAATATTTTATTCTTCTCTTAAATGGGAGTAAATAATTAAGAAAACTCGAATTTGCAAGAAAGAACAGTTTCCACGCGCAATAATTCTCCACTAGAGAGACATGGAGTCAATATTTCTCATTTTCTCAAAGCTTTGCAAAAGTCGTCAATGCAACATCAAAACACATAAAGCGGTAAGCACACGACAAATTAGTGAAATATTTTAGTCCTAAACGACTCAGTTAAATATAAGGAAGATCTTTCTAAAAATGGGAGGAAGATTAGTCCTAACGCTTGTAGAAACAATCCAGAAAAGTAAAAATCTGAGCATGAAAAACAGTTTTGTATTTTGAATCCTCCTCCCCACTAACACACACGAAGAAAAGACTCTTATTTAGACTCTTATATGCAAAGAGAAAAGACGCGTTGACTCTTATTTCATCCCTTCTAATCCTCAGATATACGTGCGCCTCTCGATTAAAATTTCAAAATTGTTATTAAGTGAGCTCCGATAAAGAACAAAAAAAAATACATGTAGTAGTTTCTTTGACTTCATCAATCGGCAATAACAGTCCATATCCACATATTGGAGCATTTGCTAATAGGTACAAAATGCATTCGAATCACTTTGCTCAAAAGGGCTACGAGTTAAAGGATAGGATATTGACACACATTTCCAAGACAGCCCTGGCTAGAGACAACATTGAAATAAAAAGGAACAATACTGTGAGAAACTTTTTATCGCTGGTTGAATATTGTCCTTGTTCTGTTAGTTTTCTTTTCGCAGCATTATAAATGTGTATCATGCATAATGAGGTAGAAAAGGAAGGGTATTCGACACCGAGTGACAAAGTCCACCCATAAGTTGAAACTTACACAATCTTGATAAAAACTTGATAATTCGCGAATTAAATTTATAATAAAAACCTCCCTGTGTAGCCCTACAGTACTTGCGTATTATACCGAACACATTCAAGAAGTAAAGTTAGGTTAATCATAATGAAATATACCAATAATATGATGAAAATATAATACTTTGGTAACAAAAATTATGTAAACTATAACAAAGAATTATGGAAAGTAGGCAACCCAGAACGCATCATATTAAATACCTAACCACCCATATCTATTAAATATTTAATTAAATATGCTTGTATCGTAGTTTAATTCAAAAAGAATAAGCTAGTTATAACAACATGCGAGAGAAAACTTTGTTTTACTCAGATCAAACAAAGCTAACTTCTTGAGTGTGTTCGGGATAATGCACAAGTACCTGGCCTACTAATACAGTTTTGTTTGCTGCGGGCATTCGACAAATATATAACGGAGTTTTGATACCAATAGATATATCAAAAGAATCATATTTTTAAGCTGATTTCAAATATACAAGTTTCATTGTGTTTAATCTTACCCATCAAAGTTTACGAGCCTGGAAAAATGTGCCTGATTTTCGAAAACAGGGGAAACACTCCCTAAAAACCATAGAATCTTAATGAAAATCATACGATAAGATTCAGCGTATGAGAAAACCCCGTGGTAGAGGTTTCAAGCTTCTATATGTAAAAACATTGAATTTTGTATTTTTTGCTAGAGGAAAGATCACGGATGCGTGTTTATTTGTCTATTTGTTTCTTGTTGTTGTTTTTTTTCCCATGGGTGATTGAATCGACCCAGTGGTCCTAGAATGTCGTGAGAGGGCTCGTTTTAATGGAAATTAAAGATTTGATAAAAAAAATGGAGGGCAACTAGGCCCTCCTGGGAGGATCTTTTCATGGAGGAATTTATCATGGAGGATGAAAATTTCCATTAAGGGGCGCTGGATTTTCCAGCAGTTGAAAAAACAATGACAAATTACATTAAAAAATGCGTTTTTTCAACTGAAAGTAAGGAGCAACATTAAAACAAAACGAACAGGGATTATTACGTATATGAGGGGGTTTGTCCCATCCTCAAAACCTCGCTCTTTACGCTAAAGCATTTTTATTTATTTTAAAAGAGCCATTTCTTCTAATTATTCAAATAGAGCGAGGTATTGACGAGGGAGCGCACCCCTTCATATACGTAATAAAAATATACGAGTATAGAAGTTCGTTACATAAGTTAATTCGTAAGTTACATATATTTATTACTAGTAAAAACCTTCGTAAATAAAATTAAAAGTTCTAGTAACCTTTTTAAGTAACCAAAAATTGGACGGCATCTAGGCCCCCTCTCCGTCCCCTTTTCCTCAAAATAGTCCGGTCAAAACTTTGAGAAAGCCATTTAGCCAAAAAAGCAAAAATTAATATGCAAATTTCGTTTTAAATATTCATGTACGATGAGCTAAAATTAAAACCTGTATGAATTCAAAAACGTTCAGAAATTAAATATAGAAAAACAAGTTTTTAACGGAAAGTAAGGATCGACATTAAAACTTAAAACGAGCAGAAATCATTCCGTACATGAAAGGGTCTGTCCCATCCTCAACACCCCGCTCTTTACGCTAAGGTTTGACTCTGTCACAGTTCTACTTTTTAAAACAATAAAAAACTTTAGCGTAAAGAGCAAGCGTTGAGGAGGGGACAGCACCTTTCATATACGGAATAATTTCTGTTCGTTTTAGGTTTTAATGTCGCTCCTTACTTTCAGCTTAAAAAAACTTGTTTTTTTTTTTAATAGAATGCCTAAATTCCTAAGTAGAAAAGTACACAAGAATGAAAATATATATTGGGGGTAGCGCACAGACAACTGTTTCAGGATTGTTGTGAGTTTAAGGAGGATATCATGAACAAATGAAGAGGAAAAAAAAGTGAAGAATCTAGCCCATCCTAATCCATCCAATTAAACAAACGCACTAAAAGCCCTTCTAGTCATCAATAAGATAGTTAAGGAAAAACAGGCATCACGAATATTTCTACGACATCAATGATCTCCACGGATATATCCTCTAGACAATTCATTCCTAGTAAAATTTATCAAGGACAATTACCTTAACAACTCCACGCGTAAATTTGAGACGGAAAAGAGAAAGCAAGAAATATAAAACGAATTTTATAGAGGAATTCTGTCAAATTCCCCTAATGTATAATTTTCTGCGACAAGTTCACCCCCTGGAAACTTCCCTCCCCATGAAAATTCCCCCTTGAAAAAAAACAGCAGAAAATTCGTCTTACCAACCTAAAATGTCTTACCAACAAATACTATAAGTAAACAATGTACAACTTTTATAACTACAAAATGGAGGGTGGGTCATGATATATCCAACGGCATAGTTATTGGGTCTTTCAACTATGATGAACAGAATGGCTATCTCAAAATTTTAATCGGGCAAATCTAGGGGGAAAAGGGTGGGGGAGGGAGCCTAGTTGTCTCTCGCCTTTTTTCTCTTGAAAATACCCTAGAACTTTTAATTCACGCTCAAATAAGCTCTCTCACAGTATTCTAGAGCCATTGGTCGATACGATCAACCCTGGAAAAAAACAACAACAAATAAACACGCATCTATGGTGTTTTTTCTGACAAAAAATACAAAATTCCACATTTTTGCAGATAGAAGCTTGAAACCTTTACAACAGGGTTCTCTGATACACTGAATCTGATTGTGTGCTTTTCATTAAGATTCTATGACTTTTACGGGGTGCTTCTCCCTCTTTTCGAAAATGAGGCACGTTTTCTCAGGCTCATATACTTTGATAGCTTTGATATGAGACATATATATATTTGAAATCGGCATAAAAAACCGATTCTTTTGATGTACCTATTGGTATAAAAATTCCGTTATATATTTGTCTAATTTTATGCCCGCAGCGAACAAAAATGTATTAGTAGGCCTGGTACTTGTGTATTATCCCGAACACACTCAAGAAGCTAGTTTTTTTTATCTAAGTAAACATTTTTCCTCTCACATGTTACATAATTTTGTTACTAAAGTATTATATTTTCATCATATTATTGGTATATTGCATTATGATTAACCTTATTCACTTCTTGAGCGTGTTCAGTATGATAGCCCCCACCCCAAAAAAATATTCGTTCGACACGTTAGAACGTAACCAAAATGAATATAAATACATTTTTATGCGTTTTTTTAAAGATTTTACCCCCCCCCCCGAAAATAAAATCTTGGATACGACTCATCTCACTACTCATCAGAAATATTCATATTTTAATAATCATTATAATACGTCTTAAGAAATCAAACAGTTCGTGGTAACAAACTGTAGCAAGGAGTGACCCGGCTCAATAGTAACCAAAACTCTAAAAAATTGAAGTTTGATATCAATAGCTACATCAAAAGAATCGCATTTTAATGTTGATTTTAAATATATAACTTTCATCAAGTTTAGTCTTACCCATCAAAAGTTACGAGCCTGAGAAAATTTGCCTTATTTAGGAAAATAGGCGGAAACACCCCCTAAAAGTCGTAGGACCTTAACGAAAATGACACCATCAGATTCAGCGTATCAGAAAACCCTACTGTAGAAGTTTCAAGCTCCTATCTACAAAAATGTGGAATTTTGTATTTTTTGCCAGAAGACAAATCACGGGTGCGTGTTTTATTTGTTTGTTTTTTTTTCCTAGGGGTCATCGTATCGACCAAGTGGTCCTAGAATTTCGCAAGAGGGCTCATTCTAAAGGAAATGAAAAGTTCTAGCGCCCTTCTTAAGTGACCAAAAAAATTGGAGGGCATCTAGGCCCCCTCCAACGCTCATTTTTTCCCAAAGTCAACGGATTAAAATTTTGAGATAGCCATTTTGTTTAGAATAGTCAAAAACATAATAACTACGTCTTTGGGGATGACTTACTCCCCCACAATCCCTGGGGGAGGGGCTGCAAGTTACAAATTTTGACCAGTGTTTACATATAGTAATGGTTATTGGGAAGTGTACAGACGTTTTCAGGGGGATTTTTATTTTGTTTGGGGGTGGGGCTGAGGAGAGGGGGCTATGTTGGAGGATCTTTCCTTCGAGGAATCTGTCATGGGGGAAGAAAAATTCAATGAAAAGGGCGCAGGATTCTCTAGCATTACTATAAGAAAACAATGAAAAATAAACATGAAAACGGTTTTTCAAATGAAAGGAAGAAGTAGCATTGAAACTTAAAACGAACAGAGATTATTCCGCATATGAGGGGTTCTAAAAATACTTTAGCATAAAGAGCGAGGTATTTATGAGGAAATAAATACCTTGCTTTTTATGCTAAAGTATTTTTAGTAATTTCAACTATTTATTCTACGGCCTTTTTGATTCAGGGGTCACTCTTAAAGAATTGGGACAAAACTTACGATTTAGTGTAAAGAGCGAGGTATTAACGAGGGTACAAACCCCTTCGTATACATAATAAAAATATAAGGTAATGAAAGTTTGTTACGTAAGTTAATTCTTAAGTTACGTATATTTTTTACTAATAAAAACGTTCGTTAAAAATTAAAAGTTCTAGTTGCCTTTTTAAGTAACAAAAAAATTGGAGGGCAGCTAGGCCTCCTTCTCCACCCTTATTTCTCAAAATCGTCTGATCAAAACTAAGAGAAAGCCATTTAGCCAAAAAAAAAGAATTAATATACAAATTTCATTTTAATAATTTATGTGCGGAGAGCCAAAACCAAATATGCATTAATTCAAAAACGTTCAGAAATTAAATAAAAAAAAACTGATTTTTTTAGCTGAAAGTAAGGAACGACATTAAAACTTAAAACGAACAGAAATTACTCCGTATATGAAATGGGTGGTCCCCTCCGCAATCCCTCGCTCTTTACGCTAAAGTTTGACTCTTTGCCACAATTCTACTTTTTAAAACAATTAAAAGCTTTAGCGTAAAGAGCGAGGGATTGCGGAGGGGACAACCCATTTCATATACGGAGTAATTTCTGTTCGTTTTAAGTTTTAATGTCGCTCCTTACTTTCAGCTAAAAAAAATTAGTTTTTTTTATTTAATAAGATACTAAACTGCTCCAGATTTGCTGTTAATCTGTATTAAATTTCAGATAAATACGCATAAATTCACACCAGGAACGCACTCTTAAATACTTCCAAGAAAAAGTTTTTAAAGAAAAGTAAGAGCTGCATGAAACCAAAGATGAGCAGAAATAAAAGTTATAGAATACATTAAACTAACAGAAATTACAACAAACCGGGAGGAGGGCTAACGTCCAATTTAAATACATAGAAAATGAAAAACCACCCCAAAACAAGTGATAGAAAAAAATAAGCATAGAAAGAATAGCGGACACAATAAGTCTCAAATGGGACAAACAATAGGACTAGAAAGCAAATCGATATCAAAATGTTTCGCATATATTCGAAAAACTTTCGAAACTATATTCGAACTCAACTATAGTTCTACATTCAAAACTTTTCACATTTTAGTAAAATCGAGACCACAGGCATGTCTTGAAAGTTCCGTCGTCAGAACAAATTACTGATCAAAACATTTTCTCAAGAAGAAGAATAAGGAATAACAAAAAGAAAAAATGATATGTAAGGCTAATTTGCAACAGGATCGGCACTGTCAAGATCGTGAAAGCCCCCTATTTAGAATTGAAAGAAACCAATTCAGGACAAAAGATATTATCAACTGCTAATTATTTTCAGAGCCGCCCAGATAAAATTGTAGATAACAACCTTCTTTACGAAATCAGTCACGTAAATTTATAGTCCCTACGGAACTAATTTTAAATTCTTGACTGGATAATGTTCAAAAATGCTGGGAAACATTTTAATGTCAACAGAAAGATTGTATATATAATTCTTGTTTCATAACTGACAAAAAAATTAGAAAATGATAAACGAAGACTATTTTCAAAAAGAGAAATTAACTTAACGAAAAATTTAGCGAAAACATGATAACATTTGGACAGTCCTGCCAAAGATAGGGCAATTAATTTTAAAAGTTGAATTGGAAAGGGCAAGTCAGGTGTTGCATTTCAAAGGTCTTATGTGATACATTTTTATGGAAGACTTAGAATTGTATCTCTTGCCCTCAAGACTGAAGTGCATGTCAACGTGCACTGTTTGCATATTTGATTCTCAAAATGCATTTTGAAATACTTTTTTTTTTCAATCGAGGTATACACTTCCCTCATTAAAAAAATAGGTATGAAATGGAACCCTTAAAGACAGAATGAATTCTACCATACAATATTTACTTACAAATTTGACATCACTATTTACCCCTAAAACTTCACTCTTTACTCACCCCCCCCCCCAAAGTTCCAAGTTCTTTTAACCCTTCTTTGTGAACTTTCCTCAACCCATTTGGAGACAACCAGTTTTTTGTTGGCTCAAGACGGAAAAGAACAATCTTTGGCAGTCTGAACTCCTTCATCAACAAAATGCGGTGTAGCCATTTCGATCTTTCAAAGCACCCTTTTCAAAAGTCCACTTTTTTCAAAATTTGACATTCTACTCAAAGGAAAATGCCATACTAATACTCTTACCATAGGGGCGTGACTCGTGTATATACATAGTGGTTGGCAGGGGCGTATCGAAAATTTTTTTCGGGGGGGGGGTACACAAAAAAAACTCAAAAAAGAATAAAAAATTTGTTTCTATTCATTTTCTGTTACGTTTTTAAAAGTCAGACAATCATTTCAGGGGGGGGGTCAAACCCCATACCCCCCTGAATACGGCCTTGGTAGTTGGGAATATAAAAACTAGACAAAATAGTGTCCCCCTTGAAAAGAGCTGAACAAACGCCTTCGGCAAAATTTCATGGTTAAGGAAGGTCAAACCCACGGAACCTCCTGGATATGTCCCTGTGTCCACTTTTGCATATATATATATATATATATATATATATATATATATATATATATATATATATATATATATATATATATATATATATATATATATATATATATATATATATATATATATATATATATATATATATACAAAATCGCACTTTCGTAATATATATATATATAATTCTAAAATCGCACTTTCGTAATAAAGGTGTCAACCCTGTCTGTATTTCCAAGAGAAAAGTACATTTGAAAAAAGAATAAAAAAACTTGATATTAGGGTGATCATATGAAAAATAGACGAAAATATTGGATATACGTATATATCGAAAATAGGTATTCAGACTATTACAGTCGAGTCTTTGACAGTAGCGCCGAAAATTATTGTGTAGCACCCAAATTTGGGCAATCATAGCCCTTTGGGAACTGATCGTGGCGGCACCCCTGAATGCATAACACTTTCTTGTAATAAACCCTAGCATGCCATACGTATTCAAAGTAAAACATGGGATAGTTCAGCACAGGGCAAAGGCTGTACACTTACTTACTAGGCTTCGCCAAACATTACGCATAACACGGCTGGTGATCAAGTATAGTTATCATTATATCAATGAACATCAAAGTGTAAAATTAGCTGCTACTTACTGGGCATTCACAGCATCGCATGATTGTAGACAATTACTTCAGGCTATTAAAAAATTAGTTAACATGACTGCCAAATTAATCAAGCTGACTACACTTTCGCAATGGAAATAATTCTAAACATCCGCAAAAAAAAATGTTCAGGGACTTGGGGCCTCTGCCTGTTCCTTTGTTCGTGGCAGTACTGAATAGAAAAGTATAATAAAAATGTTAGAAACGAAAGGTCGTATCCAGGTAGCGGATTAGGGGGTTTGGATGCCTCTCAAAATTTTTGTACGACTCGTAAAAACGTAACAAAATGCATATAAAAAAAGTTTGATTTGAATTTTAAAGTTGTATATTGACCCCCCCCCCCCCCGAACAAAATTCCTGAATGCACTCTTGCAGAAACGTATGAATTATTTAGGAAAATCTTGGAGTCGTGAGAATGGACAGACCATAAAGACCACATAAAATACCATAAAAAAGAAGCGGAAAAATCGAGTTGGCCGGTGTCATTGTTACGCAACGCAACGGTTGAAGATCCAAGCTGCCGACTACAGCTGGCAGAGGGAGGCAATAATGTGACACGATGGAATTGCTTGGTTTAAATATTCATGCAAGCAGGCTGCAGTCACTTAAGAAAACTGAGGAATATCTAGCAGAAAAAAGAGAAAAACGCAGTCTGCACACACGTTATGCCATTGCAAACATAAAATACAGCTAATATTCATGATTAATTCCACTAAGATCTTACCCGCCTACTTCCCATGGTATTAACATAGGCATTCAAAGTTAAAACATTATAGTTGTCACCCCATTTAGGTAATTTATTGGAAACAGGAATTGCTTCTGGCGTAGTTCGATTACGAATCCTAAATGAGGAGAGATGCACTCTATCCATCAAAAACAATTTTATGAGCTTCAATAGCGAAGGATTAGATAAACCTGCATCTGCATTCCGATGAAGACCCAAAATTTTTTGGTGGGGGCAAGAGCAACAAGACTTGAATTTGGGAAATGTTAAAGGTATACAGATACACAGGCATCATTTCTTTGGGAGGGGGATAATAAAAATAATCAATATCTTAAAAAAAGAAAATTTTACGGTTTTCTAAAATACAAAAGCAATTTTACGATTCTGGGGGGCCACTGGCACCCTCACCCCAACATAAGTGCCTGCCCCAGTGCTCATTTTTGTAATTTGTTTTGAGCTTCGGTGATATTAATGTAACATGCTAGTTCTTTTCTGTGTTGTTAAGTCCCCCTCTCCGTAAAACATTCCTGGGAACAGTTTAACATTTAGAAAAGACACGTTACAACGGTTTACTGTAGTAATCCGACCCATGTGCCACCAAGTCTCGTGGCAGACTTGGTATCTTGGGGCGAAACTTGGTGTTGATGTTATGATGTATCCTTGTTGGACAAAGCATCTTTCATGATTTGTCAAGCAACTATCAATAAATGGACAAAAATAGCTTTCATTTACTATACCAATGCACAGCAAAGCTCCACTAGGTCGATTATAAAGTTTGTTAAAAAGGCAAAAAATGGACAGACCATAAAGATCACATAAAATACCATAAAAAAGAAGCGGAAAAATCAAAAAAGAAGCGGAAAAAAGGTAAAAAATGGACAGACCATAAAGATCACATAACATACCATAAAAAAGAAGCGGAAAAAAGTCGTTAAGAACGGCCCAGTAGAGATTGGCAATTCAGATACGGTAAATGTTTTTTTTTTCGAGCGTGTCATGAAATCAATATTGAATTTTCACCACCTGTAGGATTAGGTTAAATAATATTATTCATTTTTTTTACACGGATTCCTAGCTTTAGTTTAACGTTTCTACCTTAGATATTCTCAAAAACCACACTGCCTTTCAATGAAGTAGAATTAACAGTTCAAATATACTGCTTTTTTTTTTTTTTTTTTTTTTTTTTTTTTTTTTTTTTTTAGTAAGTATGTGTGTGCTATCTGCAAACAGATTGAATATAATTCTCGACCTCCAAGTTAAATGTGCAAAGCGAAAGATAAGCAGTTTTCTCGGTCTCCTGAACAGTGTAGTAAAAATGATACATCGATAACAGATGAAGTAGCCTAAGTGCATATATTCTGCCACACTAATGACTGGAGAATATATTTTGGCAGTGGTATTTGGTTAGTGGTATTTTGGCAGTGGGTATTTCTACATAGCAACTCCGCCATCGCAGCAAAGAAAAAGACTGAGAATTACCTTGTGTTTGTTTTTCAGGGTCAGACTGTACCGTATCTTCTAGGTTTGCTTCCTTTGGTTGTTCAGGACTGGCTTTCTGAATTTTCATTTCTGTGGAATGAGCTGGTGAAGTTGCGGGGGATTCTCTCATTTCCACTCTTTTCCTCTTCTTTAGCGGAATGTTCTTTTTCTCCTGATCGATCTTCTTTTTTGTTATCTTCAATGGTTTATCATCACAATGGAATTCGTAGACATCTATATCAGGCTTTGACTCTTCTATTTTCTTTAAACTTTTTTTGGTAGCATCTTCCATTTTTTTAAAGATTTTTTTGGAATCATTCTGCTCTTCCTTCTTTTCTTCGACTTCCTCATCTTTTCTTGAAGGAGACTTTAGAGGGTCGTCGTCTCTTTTCCGTCTATCTAAGTCCGTGGAAGCAGCCATCATAGCTGTGGCATTAAGACTAGCCATACGCTTTGGAACTATAAAATCTAGAATAAAAACAAGTCAAATTAGAGTGAGATTACCTCTAGTGCATATACTAAACATGGAGTTACAATATATTTTGGAGAGAAGTGGGGGCACACGCCATTGCAAATAAATGAACACCAAATAGACCTATACATAAGGAAGAGCGAGAGTTGCCTTTGCACCAAGAATAAAGCCAGGCTAGATTGCAATAGCGCTACCCGTACTAATGTATTAAATCGCCAACACTCAAGAAGCAATTTAGTTTAATCCTAATTAAAAATACCTAAACACGACGAACATATAATAGTTTAGAAGCAAATTTGGTCTATGTATTTGCAAGTAAGAGGGGGGGGGGGGTTAATCTAACCTAAGAGACCCAATCCCTAATGTGCAATTATATAATCCAAACTATATAATTCCAATGTATTATGGCATCCACACTTGTTTTCCACTGAGCCTAATCTAATTGTTTCTTATTATAGATAGATAAAACCAGTCTTTTCTAGCGTTTTACACAGCTTAAACTGAAGTGTTGGCGGTATAATACATAAATACTACATTACGTTATTAATTTTGTCAATATAGTATTGACTACAGAGCATTTGATATTTCATCACAAATTGCCTGTATACTGGTGTGTAAGGATGTCAAACACGTAACCTGGATGTGAGGGTTCTGGATCTCCCAGAAATGCTATAATCTCTTGTAGTGTTGAAACAATACGTCTTTTATCTGCCATTTGGAGGAATGTTACATCCTAAGCAGCACCAAGCCGCCTAAGGTCAACACAGCTACGCACACAACTCCTCCATCCCAATGCTATTCAAAGCCTCACACTTTTCACTCTCCCGGGAAGTTCTTATTCCCCTTAAATCTTTCTTTATGACATTTTCCCAACCCAACATGCTTTCCGTTTAGCCTTAGTAACCGTCAAAGGTGTAGACTAGGAAACTTTAGAAGTGCATAGTCCCTTGGTGCAATCAAATTAACTTGGCACAAGTCCAGCTAATGATAAGAGCAAAAGAAGAAAACAATATCGGAAATTGTGGCTGCATATCTTAAATAGGCATAAACAAAAGCAGGACTCGATGTGACCACTTCAAAAGATATTCCAAACCAATCCGATTTTTTGGTTTCTAAAGGCTTTGCAGTTGAATTCGTTGACTGACTCTTCTATTAAACCACTCTAAGGATAAAATAAGACGAAAAAAACATTTTTGCTAAAAGACGCCCAAAAATGTTTTAGATGTTGATTCAAATCAAGTGCAAGTAAGAAAATTCATGACATTCAAGCTACTAAACAGACAATCCAGGAATACTCAGCTGAGCATTACACTAAAGCCCCAACCAGTAACGGATCCACTTACAGTCTTTATCCCCTGTTTGCTTAGTAGCAAACGAACGGATCACATATAAACTCAACAAAGATAAAATATAAACTCAAACTAGTCAAAGAGACACCTATGGGATAGGTGTAAAAAAGTAAACCATGGAGTATACTGATTTGGGGGAATTAGAGAAAAAATAGTACCCCCCCCCCACAAAAATTAAGTCCCCTTACCCCTTCACAAAAAAACTTCGTCTTAAAGTTTCTGATCGATCTTCAAGATGTGACAAAAAACAGGACATGCTTACCAAGCAGAGCAGGGGCGTACCTAGGAATTTGATTTGGAGAAGGACAAGACCCATGTGTTACAAGATGATTGAAATTGATTGATAATCCTCTAAAATGGGATAGGGTATAACCTAACTCTTACATAGAACCAGCTCTTGTTTGCAACCAATGATTTAATCTTTCAAACAGCTCAAAATGTTTTTTCACATGTAGCAATTAGCTCAGAACTTCAGCTTTGGTCGGAAGGGTACGGGCTGGACAAAACACTACCATTAGTGACTAAAGCAGACTTGGTGGTCTCAAAAGTAATTTGTCGAACATTTTTTGTTGGAAGTTTCGACACTATTTGGAAGAGTTTTACTAAATGACGCCTTTAAACAATATACAAGAGAGTAGCTATATATAAAGTATTGAAACAGAATATTGATATAAACTATAAACCCATACCATTTGTCAAAAAGTTATTGAAGATACCAGCATTCTAAATAAATACAAAGGATTATTAATACCCACGGAGTAATACCAAATCTAAAAATTCAATCTAAAAAATTAATTTAAAAAAAACTTTGTCCAAAAACGAAGTTTTTCAAAATGAACTAAGAGCTACATTAACCCAAAGAAAAGCAGAATTCAAACAACAATTAAAATGTATCACGAGCTAAAATCATTATCAATTAATAAATAAGATAAAAAATGAACAGAAATTACAACGAATGATCAATTCTAACTTAAAACGAACTGAAATTACCACAAATATGAGAAGGGTTAACGCCCTCTAAGCATTTCAAAGACCGGAGCATCATTTGTGCTTCGCTGAAAACCTGTCTTTGGGTAGTGTGTTTTTATTTGCCCAAACATAAACAAAAAAAGAAAAAAAATCATCATAATGACCAATATTACAGAAAAGGTCAATGAATGTATTTCGGAAGTTTAATATATAACCATTTCTGAAAGTCTAAAAAAGAGAAAACGTTCAAGATATATGTTGTTTTCAGTAGACCAATCTAATCAATAGACTGAAAACACACTTGGAAAGGAGGGATATTTCCTAGCAGGCGCTGACTTCCCGCCTCCTGGTGACATTTACAATCCACGTGTTCTGCACAATCCCGCCACGCTTGGCACAACCCCCAGGACGCTTGGAGCCCTCCCCCAAGTGCTTGGTGCAGTTACGCCAGGCTTGGCACGTGGCAAATGATGTACATCTTCGAGTATTTCAACGCGAAAGGATATACAAAAAGTCATAGTCTAGAGTCAGGTGACATTCTTCTGTTTCGTTTGTGTTTCTCTGTTAATGTCATGAATACCCTGTGTTTTCAGATATTAATTCAGTTTACTGATTTGCTCATATTGAATTATAAAATCTATAATAAATACCATGAAAAGCTTCCTAGCAGCTATATTGGTCTACGGGTAAAAGCGCCAGCTTATTATTTACGCATCTTATGCTCGATTCCCATCGAGTTTGCAGTGGTTTTCTTATATTCACAAGTACGACAACTTATGCAAGCCTGTACCGAGCAATTGTTTTAGGAGGTTGGGGGAATAAGAAATTCGTAAAGCAAAATAAGAGTGAAAATACAGGCAACGTAGAAAGAAAAAAAAAACATTTTATGTCTAACCAACTATAAATTTTCTCGATTTTTCTAACGTTTGGGAACACAGGCTTGAACCATCTCTGGTGTCCGGGTACATTAATTTCTAATGAGGTTGGCTGATCAATAACAATTGTTTATTTTAGAATATTAAGTTGCATGCAAATTGAAAAATAATTTAATATACTGGACGCAGCCTCTATAGCTAGCAGAGAACGGAAAATATACATAATTTGGTAGAAACAAGCAGGAAAAAAAGTAAATTATTCGGAAAATCAAACAACATGACTTAAAATCGACTGACTGTAAAAGGGGAAACTTAGTAACATTTTTTTTTTTTACCTTAATAGGAAAAAGGATATTTCATAGGAAAATGGGGAAACACCACGAAAGGAGTTTTTCTCTCGCTGATGCGTGTCAAAACTCTGCGGCACATATGGTACTCCGAACATGTACATAGAGGGGCAGAGTGGACAACCCCTCTGACAAAAACGTTCCTTGAGCATCACTTTAGTTCCCTTCGCCACCGTCTAAATGCCGCAGCTATCAACCCCTTAAAACTTTTCAAAGTACAAATTCCACAAAGAGTGTTTTATTTGCGAAAAATTAAGACAAATTCCTTAAAATGGTACCAAAATATTCTGTTTCTACTTAAACCAATTTTATAATCTAGTATCTGACACCCAATCAATACCGTTATTTTTGAAAAATACATCAAATACACATGCTACAACTATGTAACTTCGCCCCAACGAAAAAAACTATTATTTCTTTTTAATCTATTTTATGCTAGAAATAATCTAGTTCCGGAAACGGGCTTTCCTTGGCCTTAATGGCATATCAGAAACCGATAATAAACGCTTAATACAAATAATTAACCCCGCGATGAAGAACGTGCCTTAAAATTCGTCCTTACAAGTGACATTCCGCGATAGATATAAAAAACAAATTTTTCTTGGTCTCAAGTGCATATAATATACCAACAGTAAGCATACAAACTGGTCAAAGTTAAAAACATATCAGTGCAAAAGAGGACTTAGGGCTATGTCTAAAAGCCGATTACAATTTCAAACCTCTCTCTTCGCCCACACTTTTATTCTGGATTCTTTTAATCACAGGGCACATTCACGCAGAAATTCTGATCCAAAAAAAATTAATTATGCATCTCGTGCGAATTTTAAAGAAGTTTTCCCTATTCTTTCATCAGCTGATCAATTTCTTCCCGTGGAACAACTTCCTAAAAAGCACAGGAGCAAGGACTAAGCTTAATCTATTTAGCATTGAGAGAATTTTCTAACTTTGGCAGACATAAATGATTCTTTTTTAGTATGATTGAGGATATTGAAATAAAAACATTTTGACTTTGTAACTTTCTACACCTTCCTATTATAGCAGAAAGAGGGGCATGTCGCAGCTCGTTCGACCTATAATCGCGCAATAAATTTAAATATGTTGTAAAAACTACCACTACTACTATTATTAACAACTCACCGCAGCACCGGACCGACTAAGGCCAACACAGCTACGCACACTCCTCCTTTATACCAATCTATTCAAAGCTTTACACCCTTCCAAGAAGTTCTCATTTCCTTTAAATATTTCTTTATGACATCCTCCCACCTAGACGAGGACGAACACAACCCTACTTAACTCCTGATTTAATACAAAACCTGCTGCTAACCTCATTTCCTACCTTAACCGCAGCAGTATTATTCTCGTATACCTCTCGTATATTATTATTTCTCGTATAATTATTCTCGTATATAATACGAGTGCCTTTTACCAATATATTTTTAAGATCAAACAGTTCCTGATAACGAAATGTAGGTAAGGAGCGACCCGGCTCAATAATAACCTAAACTTTATAGAAGGGAATTTTGATATCAATAGATATATCAAACGAGTCTGATTTTTATGCGGATTTCTAACATACAAGTTTCATTCAGTTAAGTCTTATCCATCAAAGGTTACGAGGCTGAAAATAATTGCCTCATCTTCGAAAAAAGAAAGAAATATCCCCTAAAAGCCTTAGAATCTTAACGAAAATCACACCATCAGATTCAGCACATCAGACAACCCAGTTGTAGAGGTTTCAAGCTTCTATCTGTAAAAATGTAAATTTTGTATTTTTTGCCAGAAAAAAGATCAAGGATGCATGTTCATTTGTTTATCTGTTGTTTTTTCCCCAGGGGTGATCGTATCATCCCAGTGGTCCTAGAATATCACGAGAGGGCTCGTTAAAACCGAAATTAAAAATTTTAGTGCCCTTTTTAAATGACCAAAATGATTGGAGGGCAACTAGGCCCTCTTCACCATCCCTTTTGCCCCAAAAACGTCCGATTAAAATTTTGAGATAGCCATTTTGTTCATCATAGCTGAAGGGCCCAACAACTATGCCTTTAAATACAACATGAGCCTCCCCCCCCCGACAGCCCCTGGGGAAAGATCTTTTTTATTGGGAAGCATGTATACCTTTTAGGGTGGGAAGACGAATTTTGTGCTGGGGGGTTTTACGAGGGGGAACTTTCCAAGGGGAGGGAAGTTTCCAGGGGGTGAACTTGTTAAAGGAAATTATAGCCTACACTGAGGGAATTTGCCAGAATTATTTTTATATTTCTTTCTTTCTCTTTTCCGTCTTAATTTTACGTGTGGAGTTATTAAGGGTAATTGCCTGGGTATATTTTCACCGGGATTAAATTGTTTAGAGGATATATCCATGGGGAGGGTATTTCTCTGTGGAGGTGGGGAGAGATTTCTTGGGATTATTTGAAAAACGATCAGAAAATCAATATAGAAAAAAACAAGTTTTTTTCAAATGAAAGTAAGAAGCTATATTAAAACTTAAACGAACAGAAATTATTGCGTACATGAAGGGGGTTGCCTCCTCCACAACACCTCGTTCTTTACGCTAAAGTTTGAATTTTGTCCCAATTATTTAGAAACTTCTAAAACACTATGTTCGTTTAAATAGAACAATAAGAAGCTTTTTTCAAAACTACTAAAACATTTTTGCACAAAGAACAAACTGTTGAGGAGGAAGCAGCCCCCCTTCATATACATAATAATTTCAGTTCGTTTTAAGTTTTGATATTGCTTTTTACTTCCAGTGATAAAAAAAACTTGTTTTTTTTTTTATTTAACATAAAAAATAATTTGTCAAGACGCGAAATTTTGCGTGTGATAAAGTGAAAAAAAGATCGTGATGCTAAAATTGTTGTTTAACTTGAAGTACAAAGGATATCGAAGTAAAACTATTTTTTGTCCCTTTGACTCAGCTTATTTATTATTGCGCACATTTGCCTGCCAAATTTTTAGCAAAAGATAGGCACATTGCGCCTTGGTTGAACTGGAATCGTGCAAGGAAATCTGTGCGATTGGAGGGCAATTATGTGGGATTGATAAAATATAAATTGTTGAGATGGCTAGGCCACGTTCTGCGGATGAACGATGACAGATTGCTGAAGATTGTCCTTTTTGGTCAACCATCTGGGGTTAACGGAAAGAAGGTCGTTTTCGTCTGGGGTGCGAGGATGTCATAAATAACGATATAAAGGAAATGGGAACTTCCTGGGAGGGTGTAAAAAGGGAGGCCTTGAATAGAATGGGTTGGAGGAAGAGCGTACGTAGCTATGTTGGCCTCAGGCGTCTTGGTGCTGCGGTGAGTTATTATTATTATTAGTAGTAGTAAAAATTTGTGCAAAAATAGGATGGATCCTGGCTTGGTGCAGACTGCACAATCAGTCGAACCTGCAGAGTAACTCGCTACGGAAGACGCTCAGTCCTTGTTTAGAGCTAAATGAGCTAAGTCCTGATTCGATCCAAAAACAATGTGTGGAGGAAGAAACCTGGACAAAAAAAAATTAGAACGATGATATTCAGAGATGTAAGGCCTGTCTCCGACCATTGTATGAAAGGCTTCGTACTTTATTTAAAACATGCGAGACGATGTACGAAGCAGGACTGTGAACCTCATAGTCCTCAACCCAACTACAACTTCGAAGAAAACTCACAGTAATAAGAACAATCAAAAAGTATACAATTTATATGCCTCTGGGCTAACACAATAAGTGCAGTCCCAGTGTATAGGCCCTAAATAATGAATATAGTCAATCTGAGTCAATGCGGCGGCGTTAGCTAGGTAAAGAGCGATGTGTCTCAAATACATAACTTTTTTTTCGGGAACTTAGTATGAAAGAGATCATGCCATGAACTTTCCATTGAACTTATTCAGTCAGAATTTAAGCTCTATTGCCCTTATTAAGGCCCGAAAGTAATGCAAGGACGAACAGACCATTCCCATGCCTTCTTTATTCCCCAGGTTCCTTCTACCCCCCCCCAAGGCAGAAAATCAGAAAGTTAAGATAACTACATTCAGAATGATTGAGAGGCCCAAAAATATGCGATCGGCACGATCATTACAGGAACAAAAGTGGGCTATTAGCCATTCCAAATCCTACCGCCACGAACCCAATCACCAAATTTTGGTATAAAAGTGGGGATGTTGCATCCTCTTTGAATGAGGGTCATTCAATGATTTTCAATCTACATGATTGTAGGTGTAAAAACGAACCCGTCTCCTCTAACACCAACCCCAAATTCTGATGCATCGTAGCTCTAAGACACAACTTTTCCCCGAACTTACTATACAGAAAGAATGATCGTAGAAACTGGGAGATGGTTTATTCGATCACAAATTAAGTTTTAGTACCATTCTTAAGGCCCAAAACTGATGGAAGGTTAAAGAGAAAGCTGTAAATTTTACATCTTGTTGAAGGGTCTTGGAATGATTTTCAGTCTTTTTTTTTTCACGGACTATCCTCTAGAACAGACGTCAGAGAAAGTTGAGGAAGGGGGAAGGCTCACTCAATAAAAAAATACGAATTCTAGTGAACTTATTGATATCCCACCCAATCGGCAAGCAACCCGACACACTGTACTTCACCCTGGTACTTCGCCTATCTTGTCGCCCCCGATTCAGTTATTTTTGTCCTTGACTGTTTTGGTTAAATTGGCGAAGAAATCTTGTTGTGACACGGTTGTGTGACAGGCTTGCTACTTGTACTTGTAAAACAGAACCAGTAACTGATACGTCGATTCGACCCCCTATGCACCAGCAATGGCTCTGATCGATCTTTTTTTTATGTGGGACTGGGCGACTGAGTGACCGCATATAAAGTGTTAAATCGTGGAACCCCAGTGTTAATCGTGGAACCCCAATGGTACTGAATCAGAAATTTTATAGAGCTACTTTGCTCAGAATGATCGGAAGGTGTAAAAATGGGCTTTCTCTCAGGAAATACAATCCGCACAAGCCCGAAGGCAAGGGCTCCAAAATGTTGCAATAGACCAAACTAGCCCATTCTTCAAAGGCACATTAAAAAACAAAAAAAAAGCGTTGCACCTTTTAAGAACCAAAGAATTTAAATCTGTATAAAAGGAGGCACAAATTAGACCTATGAGTCTTACCCCCCCCCCTCGCCATCGCCACCAAGCTTTTAGTAAAACGCTAGGTATGTTGCATCTTGTTTAAGCTAGCATCATACAAGAATTTCAAGTTTAGTGGAAAACGGCATTGGTCTAGGCCGCCGATTGACTCGGTGCAAAAATAAGCTAAACTAGCACCAATATTTAGACATTAATGGCTCGTTCAAAAAGGTATAACTTAATTTAATTAAGCATATTTCTTTTCGTTTTAATTTTTAACATCACTCTTTACTTCCATTTGAAAAGGAATTGTTTTTATATAAGTTGCACAGCCAAATTTTCAACAATATACATGCCGACCCGGTAGTAAATTCAAGGTTGTTTGCGTGTCACACGTCAACGATATGTAATTTTTAGCCTCAAATTTATAAACAGATACTATTTTCGGGGACCACTGATGAAAAACCGGACATTAATGTCATAGTTCAATTTCATGCTCTGATTCAACTACAAAATAATATGCTATATTTACAACTTCACAAGAACTACTCTTTTATATCATGACGATAAACTGGTAACGTTTAGAGCATTTTTGGACCAGAATAAAGAGAAATTGGTACATCTGTTACGAATAAGCCTTATAATAAGTCAAACAGAAAAGGGTTAACCTACCGCCCTAAGCCGAAAAACACATCTTCATCAGTTACGTAAAAAGGATTTCGTTTCGAGAGGATGAGGGGCGACAACTACGAAAACAGTAGTAAAATATGAAGAATTATAAAGAAAACACGATAAACTATAGAAAAGGTGCAACATAAGGGGGCGTTTCACCCTTCTTTTCGAAAATAAGGCAAATTTCTCAGGCTCGTAACTTTTGACGGGTAGGACTAAACTTGATAAAAACTTGTGGATTTAAGATCATTGGTATCAAAAATTATTAAGATCTATTGGTATCAAACTTCCACTTTTTAGAGTTATGATTACTATTGAGCCGTTTCGCTTAAAGCCTATACATTTTTTTAAACATCTGAAACTAAAACACTCCAATATAAATTCATGAGCAAAAACTGCTAATCTCAGCCTTCTGGGGATTACCCGTTAGCACAAGGAAATATTACTTTTTCATTGCCAAGAAATTTCATGTGAGTTAAGAAAGACATGAGATTTAAGGTTGAAAAGTTGGGTTATTTTATGCTAATATATTAAATAATATAGTTAAACGACTTGTTTATTGAAGCGGGTTGCAACACATCGCTTACTTTCAAAGAAGTATCTCGGAAACCTCACGTGGTATCCAAATACCTAGTGATTATTCAGTATTTTCAAAATAAGCAGTTTTTGGTTAAAAAATAAAACATCTCAAAACACAAATATTATTTTGAAGCCGAACTGAGATACGCTCAGCGTGGCAGCATAAGCTTTAACTGAACATTAGCTGCAATACCGAATGGATTTTAAAAACATTAAATCTCAGTTTTCCTGGGTTTTCTCTTGGAGAGGTCAAAGAAAAAAATCCCCAGGGAAGGTTTCCCCTTGCCTAATTAACACCGTGTGTCACTTTATATATCGATCAGAAGCAGAAGAAAAGGGGGATCTCCAATGGCTAACTTTACCATTGTACCGTGATTCGGCGACAGATCAATGATATAGAATTGGTGAGAGGCTATAATTTAATTAAAAATAAATTTACAAATTTAAACTTCTAAATACGTATTCGTGTAATTGCTATAGCCTCTTGTATCCACGCAAGGCATAGGTTTCACCGCTGTTTTGATTACGAGAGTATTCGAACTATATACCGATTTTATCGGCTAACCTCAAATATTATGATGTCAACTTAAGACATAATAGATAAGAGAATTCTCAGTTGCTTATCGCAATCCTGTGCTTAAGCTTTATCAATAAGCTTAGCAAAATCTATTCTCGGTAATCAAAAGGTAAGTCAACAGTATCAATGGAATTCTCAATTAAAAAAAAAAAAAAAAAAAAAAAAAAAAAAAAAAAAAAAAAAAAAAAAAAAAAAAAAAAAAAAAAATCATGTTTCCCATCCTAAGGTTTTGTTTTCTGCGATCTAGGGGCAGCCTACTGCTGAAGTGTCAAGGATTTTACTTTAGACATCAGTCTTGTATGTTGAGCGTGGAAAAAACCGACAAACATGCGTGGATTGGGTGTATTTGTTGCATGGTAGAAGACTCTCAGTAAAAACACAAGTAACTACTAACGTTGCGAGCTGGAAGGGGTTGGGTGATTTTTTTTTTATGTTTTAAGGTTTATTTATTCATTTATACTTGTATATGTTGTATATTTGCAATGAGTGTTCACTTAGTTTCTGTTCGTTTTGGGCTTCATTTATGCTACATTAGTAAAATGTTTTTGTTCGTTTTAAGCTTGACTTGTATATTCAATTTAAGCTGTACTCGTTTTAAGATTTATTTATGCATTTATATTAATACAACAAAATAATAAAAACAAAAGCAATACGAAACCAGAAGAATGGAACAACAAGAATAGAAATAACATTTTTTAAAAGGAAAACCAAAAACAATTTACCCCCCCCCCCACACACACACAAAAAGCAAAAAAATGTATTTGAGCAACCCCAACCAAATCCGGGTAACAAGAGTCCAGCCTAATATAGGTTAGATTTTAATTACTTTTAGTTTTAATGACGATCAATTCTGACTTTCACCTTCTCTTCTTCGCTTGATTAGTCGCAATCCCTTTTTTCTTATTGTTAGACGTTTCTGTTCTTTTCTGATTTTTACCAGGATTGAACATGCCTCATTTGAAACGAATTTTTTATTTAAAAAAAAAAACAGCGGTCTTTTTTTATCTTTACATTTCTATTTTCGGTGGTCAGCGTTAACCCCCTGCAGAAAATAACCCCCACAGAAAAAAGCCATCCACCAAAACCCCCCGGAAAATTCCACCCCAACGCAAAGGACTAGAACTCCCAATTACTGATCCAATGAGCACACTCCGTAGTTTCTGCGACCTTGAGTTGGAGGTGTGGATGAGGAGGGGACAGTCTTCCTCCCATATAGAATAAATTCTGCTCATTTTAGGGTTTACTGGTATTCTTTACTTTCATAATAACAGCGTAGACTAGAAATATTCCCAGGAATCATAAGGGAATAGATATCAATTTCGCTTTTTTGATGCGTTTTTTTAAAGTTCCTTTTGTACCCCCCCCCATAAAAAAAAACTTACTGGAAAACACCCTTTTTCTGCCCTTTTGATGGGAAACTTTTCCACCAAGAAGGGATTACGGCATAATTTTAAAAACAATGAGAAATTAAAGTATTTTTCAAATGAAAGTGCGATAAGAAAAACTTTTCACCCCAGATTATCTAGAATGGAATTGTCTTTAAGAAATTCTCTTGGAAAGGGGGAAGGACGTTTTTACCAGAAAACAACTCTCAACCGTGGATTTTTCCCGTGGGTGAAGGAATTTTTCCTGGAGGGGGAAGCCAGATTTCTCTGTGTTATTAAAAGCGATCAGGAATTAAATTATAAAAAGTTTCTTCAACTGAAAACCAGGAGCAACATCAAAACTTAAACGGACAGAAATTATTACGTATATGATAGGGGTTTCCCCCTCCTCAAGACCTTGTTCTTTGCGTCGACGTTTTGACTTATTGTCCCGATTCCTCAAAAACGACTCCTGAAACACAATTACCGTTTGATAAGAATGATAAGTTTTTTTGTTTTTTTTGTTGTTTTTTTTCAATTTGCAATCACCTGTTATGTAAGAGTGTCGGTGGGTGCAGAGTGGGGAAAGGGGATGGTGCCTGAAACCACCTTAAGGGAGCCGGATTTTCCAGCATGATCTGATTAATAAACATGAATTAAATTTTTAAAAAAATAGGTTCAATAATTCAGGGTTCATAAATTCATAAATTCAGTTAGTCCATATATGAGTGGGACTCCACCCTCTCAAATCACTTGCTCATTAAACTAACGTCTCTATTGCCTTGACAAAGCTTTTTATTCTAGTTAAACGGCCCTAATGTTTATATAGTGTTTCTCTAGGAATTGGGAAAAAAGTCAAACTTTTGCGTAAAGAGAGAGGGGTTTAAGAGGGGGAAGCCCCCTCATATATTAAAAAAAAAAAATTATTTAAATTTTCAATGTAAGTCCTTACTTTTAGTTCAAAAGCTTGTTAATTTATTTAATTTCATAAAGGGTTACTGTATTGAAATACATGACATATCATTAACACAGGATTCTGATTAATGGACAATTCTTCTGGGCTTGGCCTCCTCGTAGTAGCATAATATTTTTGGGCATGGATATATATTGAGCAGCAAGCAATACGCTTGAGAATGTCTGTGCAGGATTTCGACTCTTGTTGATAGAAGAGCATCGCCAAGTGCTGAAAACCATGTTGTGACAAAGAATAGGCCAAGCATTGCGCAAAGCCTCCCTTCATACTGAAGGTCCCAGGGACTTCTTTCTGTCTGGTTCTAAGCCAGCTTAAGCGCTTCGGTGTGAACTTTAGAAGATTTCCTGGGGCTTAATCAATTTCAATGATTTAAGGAATTTGAAAATTCGATCTCGGAATGTTTTGACGTTAAAAAAATAACTATTGTATCCACATTTTGACGGACGAATTGAGATGATTCAAACTGGACTTATTAGGAGTTTCAGAAACTCATATCCCAGGGATAGGAAGCATGAGATTGGGTGATATAGAATTTGTTTACAGAGGCAGGAAGGATAGGATACAAAGACAGAGAGCAGGGTTCATGATGAATAAGGAAGCGGCTAAGTCTTTTTCAGGTTGGGAAGGTATTAATAATATGAACACTAATCACTCATTTTATGATTAAAAAGTTCAGGATATCAGCTATAAAAGTATATGCACCTGTAGAGCCGACTGACGGAGACACTAGTGATTCAGACGAATTTCACTTACACTTACAGAAGCAAATAGACAGGGTCCCAGGTAGAAATATGGTGTTTTTATTAGATTTTAACGCTCAGGTCGATAGAAATAGGGATAAATGGTATCCTAGCCTAGGTAAATTCGGCGTAGGAAAAGAAAACAGCAATGGCTACAGACCATTGAAATTTTGTAGGTATAAAAATCTAGTTATAACCAATACGGTATTTGGTTATAAAATTGCCCATCAGTTAACATGGTATTCACGTGATGGTAAGACAGCAAACCTTATTGATTATGTTATTGTAAACCAGGATCAAACAGTTAGTGGTAACGAACTGTAGTAAGGAGCGACCCGGCTAAATAGTAACCAAAACTCTAAAAAATTGAATTTTTACACCAATAGTTACATCAAAAGAATCGCATTTTAATGTTGATTTTAAATATATAAGTTTCATTAAGTTTCGTTTTACTAGTCAAAAGTTACAAGCCTTACAAAATTTGCCTTATTTTAGAAAATAGGAGAAAACATCCTCTATAAGTCACAGAATCCTAATGAAAATATCACCATCAGATTCAGCGTATCAGAGAACCCTACTGTACAAGTTTCAAGCTCATATCTACAAAAAATGCGGAATTTTGTGTTTTTTGCCAGAAGACAGATCACGGATGCGTGTTTATTTGTTTTTTGTTTTTGTTTTTGCCAGGGGTGATCGTATCGACCCAGTTATCCAAGAATGTCGCGACAGGGCTCATTCTAACGGAAATTAAAAGTTCTAGTGTCCTTTTTAAGTGACCCAAAAAATTGGAGGGCACCTATGCCCCTTCCCACGCATATTTTTCCCCAAAGTTGCCAGATCAAAATTTTGAGATAGCCATTTTGTTCAGCTTAGTCGAAAACCTAATAACTAGGTCTTTGGGGACGACTTAATCCCCCACAGTCCTCGGGAGAGGGGTTGCAAGTTACAAACTTTGACCATTGTTTACATATAGTAATGGTTATTATGAAGTGTACAGACGTTTCCAGAGGGACTTTTTCGCGTTGGAGTGGGGTTGGGTTTGGTTAACGGGGTTATGTGGGAGGATCTTTCTGTGGGGGAATTTATCATAAGGGAAAAGAATTTCCATCATGGATGTGCAGGATTTTCTAGCATTATTTAAAACAACAATGAGAAAATAAATACATTTTTTTCCACTGGAAGTAATGAACAGCATTAAAACTTAAAACGAACATAAGATATTACGTATATAAGAGGGTTCGTCTCCTCCCCAATACCTTCCTCTTTACGCTAAAGTATTTACAGGAATTTCAACTATTTATTCTACAGCCTTTGTGATTCGAGGGTCATTCTTAAGGCCGTGATTAAGTGAACTCGAAAACATCGAGCTTCAAAATTGAAGTAAGGTTAGCCTTCTGTCTTTTAATTCTCTAGAGACCGTTGATTGTCAAAACTTCAAATAGCACCAATTATCAAGTCTTGTGAAAGGTTTTGATAGACAGCTTCCTTTGGCGAGATGCTTCAGCCGAGAAATAGTAATATATTTGGCTGCGTCTTGCAAAGCTTGGTTACCGACCAAGGGAGAAGAGCAAATGAGCAAAAGAATACAAAATGCCCTCAATCATTCTCAAGTACAAAATGCCCATGTATATGAAGCTGTGACAGTATGCATAGAGTGCATTTTAAAATTTATTGTTTTTTCCACTTTTTCCTAGGGATAGACTATTTAAAATACCTCAGTTGATTAATTCGAAACTAAATACCAAACTTAGTTGAAAGCTTTCTTCGAGGATTCTTAGAAAACCAAAGTTTTCTTACGAATTAAATTGAAAAAAAAATTAACTCAAAGTAAGGAGTGACATCAAAACTTAAAACGAACAGAAAATTGCTTCGTATATGAAAGGGACTGCTTCCTCGTGAACGCCCCGCTCTTTACGCTAAAGTTTTTTTTACTGTTTTAAAAATAGAGTTAAGAGAAAGAGTCGGACTTTAGCGTGAAGAGCGGGACGTTGACGAGGGAACAGCCATTTCATATATGAAATAATTTCTGTTTGTTTTATGTTTTAATGTCACTTCTTACTTTAAGTTAAAAAACAACTTGTTTTTATTTAATTTAATTTCTAACCGTTTTTGAATCAATGCATGTTTTGATTTATGCTCTCCGCAGATGAATAATTAAAACAAAATTTGCTCATTTATTTTTTATTTTTTTGCTAAATGGCTTTCTCATAGTTTTGACCGAATTATTTTGAGAAAAAGAAGGAGCGGGGATGGAGGTCTAGTTGCCCTCCGATTTTTTGGTGACTTAAAAAGGCAACTAGAACATTTAATTTTTTACGAATGTTTTTATTAGTAAAAATAAACTTTATTAGTTAAAGATATACGTAACTTACAAATTAGCTTACGTAACGAACTTCTGTATTCTCATATTTGGGACAAAATTCAAGCTCTAGTGTAAAGAGCGAGGCATTAATAAATTTAAATTTCGTTTTATTTATTCATGTGCGGTGAGCCAAAATGAAAACATGCATTAATTGAAAAACGTTCAGAAATTAAATAAAAAAAACTAGTTTTTTTAACTGCAAGTAAGGAGCGATATTAAAACTTAAAACGAACAGAAATTATTCAGTATATAAAAGGGGTTGTCCCCTCCTCAACGCCTCGCTCTTTACGCTAAAATTTTCAGTGGTGGGATATGGGGATGTCCCCTCTTAAAAACGTCGCTCTTTACGCTAAAGTATGACTTTGCATCCCAGTCCTTTACGAATAAAAGTCATACACAATATTAGTTGAATTGGAATAAGATAGCTTTTTGAAAATTCTAAATAACGCTAGCGTGAAGAGAGAGGTATTGTGGAGGGGGTGTCCTCCCCCTATCGTAACAATTTCTGTTTGTTTAATTTTTGATACTTACTTTCAGTTGAAAAAAAACGGCTCTTTTGTTTAATCACGAAAAGGCACTGACGATTCACAGGAGAAAACATTGAAATGCCGCTGATTTTGAATAAACAGTTCGTGGTAACGAACTGTAGTAAAGAGCAACCCGGCTCAATAGTAACCGAAACTTTAAAAATGGTTTAGTCTTACCCATCAAAAGTTAAGAGCCTGAGAAAATTTTCTACATTTGAAAAAATACGGGGTAACACCCCCTACAAGTCATAGAATCTTAACGAAAATCATATCATCATATTCAGCGTATCAGAGAACCCTACTTTAGAAGTTTCAAGTTCCTATCTACAAAAATGTGGAATTTTGCATTTTTGGCCAGAAGACAGATCACGGATGCGTGTGTATAAGTTTTTTTTTTGTTCTTTTTCCCAGAGGTGATCATATCAACCCAGTGGTCCTATAATGTCGCGAAAGGGCTCATTCTAACGGAAATCAGAAGTTTTAGTGCCCTTTTTAAGCGACCGAAAAATTGGACGGCACCTAGGTCCCCTCCCACGCTCATTTTTTCCCAAAGTCATCGGATCAAAATTTTTAGATAGTCATTTTGTTCAGAATAGTCGAAAAACCTTATAACTATGTCTTTTGGAACGACTTAATCCCCAACAGTCCCCAGGAGAGGGGCTGCAAGTTACACACTTTGACCATTGTTTACATATAGTAATGGTTATTGGGAAGTGTGCAAATATTTTCAGGGGGACTTTTTCGCATTGGGGGGGGGTGTCGGGGGATGGAGTTGCGTGGGAGGATCTTTCCATGAAGGAATTTATCATGAGGGAGGAGAATTTCTATGAAGGGGACACAAGATTTTTTTAGCATTAAAAAAAAAACAATGAAAAATAAATAAATAAAAATTATTTTTAAGCTGGACGTAAGGAGCAGCAATAAAACATAAAACGAACAGAAATTATTACCTATATGAGGGGGTCCGTCTCCTCCATAATACCTTGCTCTTTACACTAAAGTATTTTTAGTAATTTCAACTATTTATTCTACGGCCTTTGTGATTCAGAGGTCATTCTTAAAGAATTGGGACAAAATTCAAGCTTTAATGTAAAGAGCGAGGTATTGACGAGGGGACGAACCCCCTCACATACGCAATAAAAACATACAAATATAGAAGTTCGTTACGTAAGTTAATTCGTAAATTACGTAGTTGGACTGAATTAGTTATAATTCCGAAATAAGTATCAAGCGGAACAATATTCTCACTTGACAGTTTCCTCAAGAACACAATCTTAAGTTTTCATTAATCTTTCCTAGTTGCTAGTTCCTAGTGGCTCTCTCTTTACTAGTTTACACCTGTCGGTGAAGCCATGATATCGGTGAAGCCATGATATCGGTGAAGCCATGATCAATGACATTGATCATTCAACGGAATGATCAATAAACACAACCAGACTCATCCTGCTTCTATTTGAACAAACTACCCTCAAGTTGAACAATCTACCCTCAAATCTAGAGTTGACTGACCCGCAGACCTATCATTACAATAGATAGGTCTATTGTAAAGAAAATTTTACTTACAATAGAAAAACTTACTTTGCAACTGGACATGCTGATCGTTACGATCAACTAGGAGATTGTGCAGAATATTTTTCTAGACATAGCATAATAGCTTATCTATTTAAATAGATAAATTGCTTTATAAAATGACAGTTCTTTGCGTAAAGCCCCTATGCTAAAGACTGCGAGAATCAAAGAAGCTAATTTTAAGACTCTAGAAAGGCATTATAACCATAAGCTCCGAGTCATATGAAGACTCAAGTCTAGACACATAGGTAGACGGACGTCCATGCCCAAGCCCTTTTCGGTAAATTCTTGATATTATCAACTTCCCTCTTTTTTGTTTTCGGATTTTTCCATCTCATTTCTCTTGTTCAATTCTTTAGAATATCCCCCCACGCCCAAAACAAAATACTAACCCGTTGTCAGTCGCAATCATCAATTTTTGGAGGGAAGAGGTCGAAGATTTGTCCAAATTAAGGTACTTATTAATGTTAACTCCTACAAACGTTCTAGACATATTAGCGTTCTGGAAGCGTTTGTTCAAACCCGGTACCCCCCCCCCCCAGGGATATGGACTTGTACACAAGGTCTATTTTTCTCTTAAAGAAGGGCTCATATTCCTCGCACTCATTAGATAGGTCATTTATCTTCATTTTTTCAATTTAATGATGATAGTAGGTAAGTTAATTCAATGAATTGGCCGTATTAACAAAAAATTTATTATAAATAAAAAAATTTTATTAAATAATAATTTTATTATTTTAATTTTTTCGTATTCACAAAAATTTAATACAAATTTAATTTTTGATCGTTTGAGCTGTTAATTTGCCCTCAAAAAAATTTTTTGTTCCTGGAACGAAAAATTTTATTTTATAATATCATTAACTTTTGTCACACCAGGAACGCGCTCACAGATACACCGTGATATTAAGTTGTAGCTAGCTTGTTGGTCATTGGCGGTTCTGGCATCTCTTGCGCCCGGAGCAAAATCTTTATTTGCGCCCTGTCTCTGTCTTCCAAAAATTTCCAGGCCAAATATTAACAAAATTTTCACTTATTAGAAAATTTTTTTATTTATTTAATTCTGATTTCTCTTATTTTATGTGGGAAGGTATGGGAACAATGAAAATTTTGGATTCAATTTGCTCATACTTATTGCGAACTGCGCCCGCTAGTTTCTTTCAATAAAAATAAAATTTCAAAAATTACGAAACAATTTTAAATGTTAGATTAGTTATTTAAAATGTTGCGCCCCTGAAATTTCTCTGCCCGGGGTAAGTACCCCCTCTACCCCCTAAAACCACCTCTAATGTTTGCTCTAAAAGAGGCGTGAGGGGACTATTAACCTTCCGGATCGTTTTCCGCTTCGCTGCATTAAATAATGAGATAGGGATATGTCGGTCGTCTGAAATCACAACACATCCCTACAAAAATCGAGTTTCTAGTTAAAAGAACCATTGATTACGTTGCGACTCATTCTACGCCAATTTGTCAGGTGTACAGTAAACATCAAAGCATTCACGGCAGGGTTGCCGCCCCTAGTGATTTATCACTATTTCTGGTGACCTATTTTATATTACCTAAACAAAAAAAATACTAAATTTTCACATGAATCATTTGATTGATGAAGAAAATCACTAAACCAACCAGAAAATAACTAAAATCTAGGAATTTTTTTCACCGGGTGGTAGCCCTGGGTCAAGGCAGTAAACGCTAAATAAAAAGTGACTTTGATATCAGCAATCGAGTCCCTAAAAACAATAATGAAATTTGATGAAAATATGAATAACAACGAAGAATATGCTACCTTTCCATTATACAAATAACATGAACTTTAATTCTTTAATTCTAACGAAGTATTTTTTTAAAGACTGTGAAATGTAGAAGAAATTATATGAATGTTTCGGCTATAGATCTAAAAGCTGTTTTCAGCAACATGAATGAGCAAACTATATATAAATTAAAGCCAAACCCGCTTTAAATTACGATGTTACAACTATTTTACTGTTGGTTTCAGTTTTTCTCGTTTTTTTAATGTAAGTTTGATTTTATATTCAGTATACTTATTTATATTGCTGAAGACAACTTTTAAGTATATAGCCAAAATATTCTTTTAGCTTCTTCTTAAAATTTACTGTCCCTACCTCAATTTGAAAACAGAAAAAAAGATAATAATCTCCAAATGTTTGAGAGCCCTATCAATGAAAACGCAAAATTTCAGTTTTGCTTCCAAAGAACAGTGACCATGGATGCATGTTTATTCGTCAGTTAATTCAAAAGGCGGTCGTATAGAAGCAGACGGCTTAATTCTGAGATAGCCAATGGCAGATATAGCCAAATTTATATGGCAGATAGCCAAAATTTCGAAAATATATTTATATAACCTCTCTTCTTGCGATGTTTTACTGCCACACGGAAACACTTATCGTCCCCAAACGTATGCAGTCCGTACAAAATTATTGACTATTATAATCTGTTTATAAAGTAATACTATACAGTACTTCAGTATTTCAACACGAACGTCGTTGGGATAAGGACTGGCTGAAGATTGCAGAAGAGGCTGCTGACAGATCGTGTTGGACTACGTCAGTCATCCCATCGTCCGTTTGTGCCGGGTAGGATGGATCATCGTCTGGTTCCCACCGAAAGTAAGTACTTAATAATCACGCATCGATTGGGGATGGGGTCACTGAGCTTCTTTTAGAGGGTGGGGGCTAAATATGGCCGCAAAGAGACATTTTTAGGGTCAAGTTTTCAGACTTTTAACGAGAGGTCTTCATATTTGTAGGGAGGGGTGGGAGTTGCTTAAATTAACTCTAATCTTTCTTTATTTAGACGAATATATTTGGAACAAACATCCAACAAAGGTACTGAAGGACCATGATAAAAGTCTGAATTTTAGGTAGCGATGATGGTGAGAGTAGTTACGGGGGATAAAGTATCTCATATACATCTAGGGAACTCGAGGTTACTGCATAAGGCCGATATATCAAAGTAGCACTTATTCCCAAAGAATAGCCATAAGAGGGTTATAACTTCAGCATGAGAAGCAGGTGGAGGGATGGGATTCTAATTAAGGTTTTAAAAATAAACAAAGTACTTCAATGTTTCCTAACTAACATGTGAACTAATTGCAACTGCTTAAAACTTATTCTATTCTTTCAGTGTTTTTATTTTCGAAACTCAAACCTTTTTTTTATCTTTTACTGTTGGCTAAATGACTTTCCTTGGCATGGCATGGTTACGGATTCAAACCACAACCCTTGATGACGGGTACGCCTGACAGTTTTCAATTCTGGAATTCTCCAAAACCTAAAGATTTTCATTGGTTTTTCTGTAATTACTTATGATTCCCAAATAGTTTTCCAAACGTTTCCCCATCTTCATTTTTTAACTAAACACCAGAGTATACGATTATCCGTATTATCTTTCGACTTTAAGAATATAATGACGCATAATTCGAGTAATGGGAGGGGGGTAGCGTCTTTCAAGTAGTTGATGAAAGCAAAGCAGGATGACACTTTCGGACAGTTACAATATAACAACTCCAGGCAGTCCAATCAACACGGTGCACGCCCCAAGTACTGAGCTCATCAGAATTCAAAGATTTCGAAATATATTCATTTCTTTTAACCTGAAGTATCTGGCACTCTACTCGTAAAGTGTAAACCCAGTAACCTGTAACCCAAAAACTGTGCATGCACAAAAAGCATTTTCTTTAAAAACAGAAAAATTATTAGAAATGCTAAAAGCAAGTTACTCACAGGATTACACGACGAGGGAGCGCAAATCAATTACTATTGCTACTGCCAATAACTCATTACAACACCAAACCACCCAAGACCAACGCAGCTGCGCACGCCTTTTGTCCACCACAGTATCGGCGAACCTTCACTTTAATTCCTACCACGAAGTTCCAGCTGCCTTGAAATCTTTTTTTAAGAATATGCAGTAACTTGAAATCATTTTCCGAGTCTCAGTATTCCTGTTTTGTCGGATGATCGTCCGGAAGACACAGGGGCCATAAGCAAATTCCTTCAGGGGACTAACCACCATCAAGAGATGGTGTTTAGAATCTGTGATGAGGTCAGAACATGAGAACTATAGATCTGCCCATTAAATATGTCAAATTTTCAAAGCGGGTAGCACCACAAGGAGCTCCCAAAGCTATCAAATTACACGAGATATTTTCTTTGAGCCGATTTGTTAGCGTTTTCCTAGCAGGTATGCTCGAACACCTTTACAGAGCACCCTTTCCTGAACAAAAAAGATAAAATTTTGCGAAAAACAAGAAAAATCACAATTCACGCTTTCTGATGATGCAAGTTTCATTAAGACTGAATAACTCTATCTCCACCACAAAATGAGAAAAACTAAATGGTTTTTAAAAGATTTCTGGGAAATTAAGTGTCGGCTTTTAGTTTTCTGTCGTTTATCCTTATCTATTGTCCAAGCTCTACAAGTTACGGCAAGACCGCCATAATCAATTCTAAATAGCTTGGCCAAACAAACTAAAAAGTTTATAATGAACGAGATACGACGATCCTAGAAGATACCGCATGACCTTAATGACTTCTTACCATCCCAATTACGATATGATTTTCAGAAGCCTCAATCATCAGCTTTTCAGGAAATCGGGAACGCAAATCAGAAACTAAATCAAGAAATTTTTACTGTAATAAACAAAAACTGTAAAATAAAATTCAGTAAATGCGCCACTGTTATAGTGCAGCCATACAAAGTATTACAGCTGCGCATTGTAGTTTAGCCATGCAGAAAGGTATCGAATCTCAAGTATACAAGTACACAAGCTTACGTGAGAGAAATGCCTTGACTTGCTCCAGGAATTGCAGAAGTTGAAATGTAAGAGCAAAGATTTTGGGACCAAAACAGAAAACTGTTGATTCTAAGGTCTTGCCCTCCCCCACCAATTTTGGGAAATATTTTTCTTGAATTTCCACTGAAAAAGCCCTTTTCCTGTCCGTCGCGTATAAAATGAAAAACAACAGAACACCACTTACCTCTAGATTCCGAAAAGTACCCACCGCCCAACATTTGTGTGATTTAAAGCAATGGAAATAATTGAATTGAGTAGCTGATGGAAGGGGTGGGTTTTAAAATTGGATTGGCCTTCGTCAAATACCATTGATAATTTAAATACTGACGGAAAACTATATGAGTGAGAACTAGGGCTTAAATATATTTTTGTAAAAGAGAAAAATTGGACTAAACGTATTTGGGATAAAAAAAAGTAAACCAAAAATAAACAAATAAAATAAGAGAAATGAGTCAGAGGAAACAAAGAAACTGCTTAGTATAAGGCCGTGATTCCTAGCGCGAGGCAAAAGCCCCGCCGAGGAGGCATGGCAATATTTGGGGGGGGGGGGGTATGGACAGGATGTGCTTCTTTCGGCTTATTATCCTACTTTAGAGCCTTAATTTTGAAAAAAACACATTTGATATGAATGACGTCACCAAGGTTACCAAGTTAATGGCCTTGTAATCACCCTTCCGGTGTATACACAAAAAAAAACATCACAAAGGGGTATCAGGATTTTCGAAATGCCTAGGTGGGGCGTGGCCCAAAATCAGTTTACAAATCGAAGGCACATAACGCATTTTGAAAAACTACAGTCGATTTGTCCAAACAAAAAACATTAAAATTTCCTGATTCCGCCAAAACATTTTGACAAAGTACACCTAAGCTGAATAAGTTACTTCAATTAGCATATATCAGACATGCAAACCAAACCATTAACACCCTTAAGCAAAGCGGTGTGACTTCCTGTTTGAAACAATTAATTATTCCCAGAGAGAGGCTAATTTCCAGCAAATCAATAAACAAAAATGTTTTTAATTAGCGATCGCTGTACTTATACTGCTCTATATATTTTAAGGTAAGTTCTTATGTTTATCCAAACCAAACGGATAGGGAGTAAATGTATTTATGAGGTATCAAAATTGTACAATTTTTTCAATATCCAATAAACTGGTAACGATAATAGTACACCAGGAGGTCAGATTTTTTATCCCTTCTCATAAAAAAGGACAGCGGCCCTTTAAAAACGGTGGCACCTTGTGTTATAAAGTAAGAAAAAAAATTATAAACATTAGAGCAAGTCACGCTTCACACGTGATGGAAATAACCCCCCGTATGGTAAAGGGGACAAGGCACAGTGGAGGTATACTGAGCAAGCACAAAATGTGCCAGGAGTGTCACTAAGATATGCACACCAGGTGGCGGACAGAGGACAACCCATTGGAAAAGACTACAAAATTGCCGACACGTTATTCACTAGATGATTGGTGCATTAGAATCAAGACAAGGAATAGCTTTTCTTTTAGGATTTTCACCCCTGTCTATTGATTTCATTTTTGGAACCCCCCTTTACAACTAGACTGAAATTGTTTGCATAATATAAAAATTGATCGAGTTAATCCACCTAGGGGAGGAGGTAAATATAATGCAACCAACAAAAAAGGAGTAGTATAGCTGTACCGAGCAGACAAAATAAAAGAAAAAACAAATTTCAGGAATTAATACGAAGGTGGGAGAGCTTTGCTTAATCTCAAATACTTGACAAAATTATAATCTGCTATAGACCTCTTCAGCAAATTGATTGCTGCATTATGTGGTCACCTTTCTTGTAAATCAAATATCGAATTTTCAGTTACCAATAAATTATTTATTATCATTATCATTGAACCAATACGATTTAATAATAACGCGTTTATTCAAGAAAACAAACAACATCAAAAATACACTAAAAAGGCAATAACAGAACAATTAACCCTCCTTAAGCTTTCGCTTGCCTTTGAGTTAGGGTATTATAATTATAATTATTATAGTTGCTATAAGCAATAAATTACATAATTATTAAACTATACCCTAATTATCAAAATCTAATTGTGTTATAAAATAAGAAAAAAGATTAGTCATGCTATGCGATTGGGGAGGTATAATCCAATCGATAAAATAAAGGCAAAATCTTAGTTGCATCGGGTGGGCACAATTAACAATAAAAAAAAATTAGAGCAAGTCATGATAGGCTATTAGGGAGGTAAACTCTAATCAGCATAAAAAAACAACATTTTAGCTGCAAATTAGATTAATTTTTTTGAAACTTTAATTATGGAGGGTTGAACCCAATTTACTACAAGTTGAGATAAACTGGATCACCAGCAAGTACATGAGGTCAGGCGCATTTGCAGAAAATCTTTTTGGGGAAGCCTAATAGTGATTTCTTGTATTTAATATGATTTTATTTTTAGATAAGTCTTGTATTTTTCATAACTTCAGAATCCCAGTCGAAAGTTTGTTGTGGGATCAGCGCATTTATAAGTCGGAGTTAAAACTGGTACATCAGCGTTGTATCAACAGTGCCATATCTAGCAGTGCTAAGTTCAAAATTTCAAAATTCAGTAAAAAGTAGAAAAAATCTCTCTTTTTACTTTTACCGAGTCTTTACATTTTGGAAAGTCTGGATTGTCAACATGGAAACTTGCTGTGGTAGTTGAACGGAATCTTATGGACTGGACCTAATATCCAAATTAAAACACGCAAGTCTGTCAAGCCTACGATTAGGAAAGGGGTGGAATTAGGAGCAAGATTTCACCTTCCAAAACCCAAATTTGGGCTGTAGGTTCGTTAATGAAAATGCCATCCTTATCATGCATATTTGCTGCACTTTTTCTTCTTTTTTTGAATAAACGGCATATCTAGCAAAGGCAAAATTTGACTTTATAAGCCGCCAGTATCCTGAAAAACCAGGGTAGAGGCGGAGATTTGAAAAAAAAAATCCTTCCATGCCTTGATTTAAGCTGCGGATAAATTCCAGAAAGTTCCATTCACCAAGCACAACTTCTTTCCAAAATAACAAGAAGTATATATTCACAAGAGTCCCTAAAGCCAGCAAAGAGGGAAGGGCATGAGGTAGGAGCTGGGAAACAGCCTCTTAAATCCTAATTTGGATTTCAGATTTGCTTTTGAAAAGGCCACCCACCTAGCTTACCTAGGTGGTTAACCCACCTAGTTTTAAAAACGTAAGTATACTGGCGAAAGGAAGGTGGGTGGTTCATTTGGAAAAATTTTCAAGTCTTAGTTTAGGCTACAGACGAACTCCTGAAAATCGCATTTACAAAGCACAACTACTTTTCAAAATAACAAAGTTTATTATTAGTGGAAAAGACGTAGAGATACGTGCTGGAAAACGCCAACCAAAACCCTAATTTAAATTATACGCTCATTTATGAAAATACCAGCTACCTATAACAAAATTTTCACATTTTTTGAAGCATCTGTATACTGGATGATTGAGAATTGGTGACGGGAGACTTGAAAAAAAAAATTTCTAAAGCTTTAATTTTGGATCCCGAGAAGAATTCACTTAGCACAACAGCTTTATGAAATCGTTAAAAGTCATTTTGTCTACATCCACCTGAAATTCATCAAAACTCCTTTGCAGGCTTTCGAAAATGTATTTAGCAATAACTTTATGAGTCGCTTCTAGAAAGAAGTGATTAAAATTATGACCTGAGTTATTCCGACGAAAATGAAAAAAAGGACGAAAATATAAAGTATGGATATTCGAACTATCAAGTTTAAATAAGCTATGTATATATATATATATATATATATATATATATATATATATATATATATATATATATATATATATATATATATATATATATATATATATATATATATATATATATATATATATATATATATATATGTGTGGCCTGCGTTTACTCCCCCCTGGAAAATAAGGCTTTCCAAATTTGCGAATTTTATTTGAGTTTTGTTTATTTTCCGTAGGGGGAGCAGTTTTGGTACTTGTGTATTATACGCCACTCATTCAAGTTTACGCTGTGTAAAACTCGGGAACAAACCGATTTCTTCGTTAGTTTCTTCCAGCTTAGCATTAGACAAGACAAAGACAAGAGACGGAATAGATGGTGGGAAATATATTTGGGCTATATATTTGCATGTAAGAGGGGGATGATAAAGTATTTGGACAGTTTAAAGTCAGAAAACAATTCTTACTTCACAATGTGCAGAATAATTGTACCTAACACATCTTGCATGCAGACCCGCTACACTTTACCCTTTACCCCCCCCCCCGCTAATGGGCAAATATATAGCCCAAATTTGTTTCTAAACTAACGAAGAAACTAATAAAGAAACCGGTTTGTTCTCGAGTTTTACACATCGTAAACTTGAGTGTGTGGCGCGTAATACACAAGTACCAGAATTTTTTCTGGAGAGAGATCCGGATTTCCCGATATAAAATTCCCGCTTAGATACAATTATTCTGCATATAATGAAGTAAGAATCGTTTTCTGACTTTAAACTGTCCAAATACTGTACCTCTTATATGCAAATATATAGCCCAAATCATATATTTCCTACCATCTATTCCGTCTCTTGTCTTTGTCTTGTCTAAAGCTAAGCTGAAAGAAACTAACGAAGAACGCGGTTTGCTCTCAAGTTTAACACAGCGTAAACTTCAGTGAGTGGCGTATAATACACAATTACCAAAATTCCTTCTCCCTACGGGAAAAAAAAAACAAACAAAATTATTAAATTTGGAAAGCCTTATTTTTCACGGGGTATTTTCCTCGGGGGAGGGTATTTTCCCGAGTATATATATATATATATATATATATATATATATATATATATATATATATATATATATATATATATATATATATATATATATATATATATATATATATATATACATATAAGTGCGTGTGCGTTGTTAAAGAGAGTAAGTCATTTTTACTGAAATAGGTTTTTTTCTTCCAATTTACTCAATGCCCAAAGGAGGTTAAGACTTACAGTTTCGGAAAACTCATTTTCGACACATTATTTTCAAGTCACGCTAATATGGACTAGTTGAAGCATACACTTTCCCGGAAACCTCTCAGCTGTTTTCATTTCAATTCTCTCCTATCAAAGACAAATTTACAAGAGAGCATAGCCTATCTATTTAATCGTCGACAAAGTGGACTCGGGAAAAATGGTCACCAGTAAAATAGAATTTGCACAAAATCGATTTCAAAACTTTGAGAGCTTCTACGCTTACAACAGGAGCTGACATTGTCAACAGAGCTTGTCAGCCTGACAAGCTCTCTGTAGTGTTTTAGAGACAATTAGACACCGGTGGCCCAGTATAATAATATTAATATAGTTGCAAATAGCCTTTAATTTTTTTCACGTTTATTGGTGGAGGTGGGGGGGGGGTTGGTTAACTTATTTTTCTGTTCGCAAAAAAATTATTTTGTGTGTATATCCAATATATTTGGTGAGCTCTCTGCTGGGATGTTTTATCATTTACTATGCATACTTTACATGGATACAGTCTAGAAATTTACAGTTAAAATTTATGCAGGAATATTATATAATTTTCCCATGGGAGGGGTTCATTCTTGAAAAATTGTTTGCTTGCTTGTTTTATACTAGATTGACAGCATGGGCGATAACAATGTGTCGCTAGCCTTGCTAGTCACCGTGGAACGTGTTCCAGCAAAAAAGAAACTAACTGCCCAATTCGCAATCATCTTTTTTACTGTATAACATGCCTAAAACATCTGCAAAAGAAGTCTGGAGATAGCCTAGTCAGGTTTACTTCAGCTGGTGGTTAGTTCCACATGCCAACCCTGCCCTGAGTTTAAAAGCTAAAAAAAAATACTACACTCTTCGCTCGTGTTGTCATTTGTAAAAACAGAAACACTTTTTCTTTCTTTACTAGAAATGTCAATGAGAGTAAAGGGTATGGTATTCCACTGTCCATTGTCAAATTCATTTTGATAGGAGTCATTGAGTAAAAAATTATATTATAACTTTCCAGTACTTCTCAGAGATGTTTTAATGTTCACCTCAGGCAAGTAGACGTGCATTTAGTTCTCAGAAAGGGACAAATTTATCAGAATGGCAAATCATTTGTTCATTGAAAAAAGTGTGGTAAATTTTATAAAACAGCTACAAATTTCGGATACAGAAAAACTCATAAAAATCTTGAGGGAGGAGGCAACGGAACCCTGTTCCCAAATATACTTGGGAAGAGGAGCCGAACTTCACTCCTCTAATACCCATGATTTTTTCTCCGAAAGTTTTTTTTATTGTGATGCTCAAGTAAATCCTTAAATACGACCATTCTCAAATTTCGCTTTTGTAAGAGGAGCATGAAGAAGAGGACTGATTTAAGGGGGGCGAAGGGTGTACCCTTTCCATTGTACCCCTGAGTGTATTGGGCCCTCTTTTATTTCGTCAAGCACACTGTTCTTATTAGGGGATCTAAAATCCAGGAGACAACAATAGGCATAAATCTGTAAAGTGAGGCACACCCCGAGAGAATGATATCATAGGATTCAAGTAGTCGGCTACAACACTGACAGGTTTTCATTCTTTAGTAGAAAGTATGGGTGTACTAAAATGGTTATAAACAGCTCAGTCGGCACGAAATTCACACTGTCGACCAATTTCAGCAAATGAAATGTTGAAATACAAACACATTTGATTTACAAATATACACTAAAATATTTAACCCGGTGTAGCACAGTGAATTGATGCTCTGCAGGGATCAACCGCTTTTGCTGCAAGGCTGGACGACAAGGTTGTCCCTGTAAAAAAAAAAAAAAAATACCCAGCAACCGGACTTCGATCCGATGCCCTAAACGCCAGCAATGGCTACGGAGGATTTTTGTATTTTTATAATCTAAAATATTTGATCATTTCCTTAAATGAAAGCATAACAATCAGGGCTTTCATCCAAGCATGTACAACAGAAGGAGTCTCCAGTCCTGAATATCATAAACAAATCCCAATATTTCGAGATTTTTAAGATGCTTCAAGCAATTTAACATTTCTCCTATACAATCACTCCCTCTCCCAAAGGAACTGCCATGCACATTACTGTTGCCACCTCCTACTGATTTATTTCCCGGTAGTGATTTAGTTGAATAAGCCTTCGTCCCTGTATATCACCCCAAAATCTCTAGATTTTTACGGTGCTTCAAGTAATTTAATATCTTTCCTAACACTATAGCCCCCCCACCACCACCCTAATAAATTTCTGCGTACGTAATTATTGCCCTCCACTAATAATTTATCACCAATTTAGTGACTGAGCTCCTCAACGCCTCGCTCTTTACGCTAAAGTTTGACTCTTTTTCACAAAACTACTGTTTAAAACAATAAAAACTTTGGCGTAAAGGGCGAGGCATTGAGGAGGGGACAGCCTCTCTCATCAACGGAATAATTTCTATTCGTTTTAAGTTTTAATGTCACTCCTTACTTTCAGTTAAGCAAAACTTGTTTTATTTATGTTTAATTTCTGAACGTTTTTCAACTAATGCAGTTTCAAATTTGGCTCACCGTAGGCTAAATGAAAAATTAAAACAAAATGTAAACAATGGGCGAAGCTTACAGCTTGTAGCCCTTTCCCCCGGGGACTGTGGGGGATTAAGTCGTCCTCAAAGACATAGATATTAGATATTTCGACTACGGTGAACAAAATGCCTATCTCAGAATTTTGATCCGATGACTTTGGGAAAGTCAATTCCTAGCGTGGAATTGACTTTCCCAAAATGGGCGCTTGAGGGGGCCTAGTTACCTTCCTTTTTTTGTCCACTTAAAAAGGACTCTAGAACTTCTAATTTCTGTTCGAATCTGCCATTTCGCAAAATTCTATGACCACTGGGTCGATACGATCACCTCTGATAGTAAAAAACAAAGAAAGAAAAAAAAAACAAATAAAAACGCATCAGTGATCTTTCTTCTGGCAGAAACTACGCAATTCCACATTTGGTCAGATAGAAGCTTGAAACCTCTATAGTAAGGTCCTCTGATGCGCTGAATCTGATGGTGTCAATTTTATTAAATTTTCATGGCGTGATCACATATCATGATTTTCATATTATGACTTTTAGGGGCAGTTCCCCCTTTTCTTTGAAAACAAGGCAAATTTTCTCAGACTCGTGACTTTTAACGGGCTGAATTAAACTTAATACAACTGATATATTTAGAATCAGCATAAAAATCTGATTCTTTTGATGGATCTATTATAAATTTAATATAAACAAGAGCTAAGAGCTCATATGGCACTTGTGACGAGGCAAGAAGAGCTAAGAGCCAAGAGATCATAGCAAAATGATGATCTAGCAATGAGCTCTAGCAAAATTCTATGAAGATAGATTTAAAAGGAAAATCAGAGGCTTAGTGCTGGTGAGAATTTAAAATAAGAGCTCTGAGTCACGATGTCCTTCTAAATATCAAAATTCATTAAAATCCGATCACCCACTCGTATGTTATAAATACCTAATTTTTTTTCTAATTTGTCCTCTCCCTTTAGCCCCCCAGATGGTCGAATCTGGGAAAACGACTTTATCAAGTCAATTTGTGCAGCTCCCTGACACGCCTACCAATTTCCATCGTCCTAGCACATCCAGAAGCACCAAAATCGCCAAATCAATGAACACCTCCCCCCAACTCAACCAAAGAGAGCGAATCCAGTAAGGTTCCGTCAATCACGTATCAAGGACATTTGCTTATTCTATCCACCAAGCTTCATCCCGATTCCTCCACTCCAAGTGTTTTCAAAGATTTCCGCCTCCACCCCCCCAATGTCAAAAGACCTTGTCGGGATTTGAAATAAGAGCTCTGAGACATGAATTCCTTCTAGATATCAAATTTCATTAAGATCCGATCACCTATTCATAAAATAAAAATACCCCAATTTTCTCGTTTTCCAAGAATTCTGGTTTTCCCCTCCAACTACCCCCAATGTCACAGGATCTGGTCGGAATTTAAAATTAGACCTTTAAAGCGCAAGACCCTACTAAATATCAAATTTCATTGAGATCTGGTCACCCTTTCATAAGTTACAAATACCTAAATTTTCAAAATTACCCCCCCCCCCCGCCCCCGACTCCACCAAAGACAGCAGATCCGGTCCGATTATGTCAGTCACGTGTCTTAGATAGGTTTTTATTCTTCCCATCCAGTTTCATCCTGATAAGTATTTTCTGAGTAAGTATTTTCTAAGATTTCCGGTTCCCCTCAGCTGCCCCTCCCAATTACGCTGGATCCAGTTGAGATTTAAAATAAGAGATCTGAGTCACTTCTAAATATGAAGTTTCATTAAGATCCGATCACTCCTTCGTAAGTTAAAAATACGTCATTTTTCTAATTTTTCAGAATTGACCCCCCCCCCCACCCCCAATAGAGCGGATCCGTTCAAATTATGTAAATCACGTATCTAAGACTTCTGCTTATTTTTCTCACCAAGTTTCATCCCGATCCCTCCAATTTAAGCGTTTTCCATAATTTTAGGCTCCCCCACTCCAAACTCCCCCCAATGTCACCAGATCCGGTCAGGACTTAAAATAAGAGCTTTGAGACACGATATCCTTCTAAATATCAAATTTCATTGAGATCCGATCACCCGTTCGTAAGTTAAAGTACCTAATTTTTCTAATTTTTCAGAATTAACCCCCCCCCCAACTACCCTAAAGAGAACGGATCCATTCCGGTTATGTCAAATATATATCTAGGACTTGTGCTTATTTTTCCCAACAAGTTTCATCCCGATCCCTCCACTCTAAGTGTTTTCCAAGTTTTAGGTTTCCCCCTTCAAACTCCCCCCCCAATGTCACCAGATCTGTTCAGGATTTAAAATAAGAGCTCTGAGACACGATAACCTTCTAAATATCAAATTTTTTGAGATCCGATCACCCGTTCGTAAGTTAAAAATACCTCATTTTTTCTATTTTTTCAGAATTAACCCCCCCCCCAACTACCAGAAAGAGAGCGGATCTGTTCCGGTTATGTCAGTCATGTATCTAGGACTTTTGCTTATTTCTACCACCAAGTTTCATCCCGATCCCTCCACTCTAAGTGTTTTCCAAGATTTTAGGTTTCCCCCTTCCATCTCCCCCCCCCTCAATGTCACCAGATCCGGTCGGGATTTAAAATAAGAGCTCTGAGATACGATATCCTTCTAAATATCAAATTTCATTGATATTCGATCACCCGTTCGTAAGTTAAAAATACCTCATTTTTTTGAATTTTTCAGAGTTAACCCCCCCCCCCCCAGCTATACGTTATCCTTCTAAATATCAAATTTCATTGAGATCCGATCACCCGTTCGTAAGTTAACAATACTTCAATTTTTCTATTTCTTCCGAATTAACGGGCCCCCCAGTCCCCCCCCCCCCAGATGGTCAAATCGAGAAAAAAAATATTTCCAATTTAATCTGGTCCGGTCTCTCATACGCCTGCCAAATTTCATCGTCCCAGCTTGCCTGAAAGTGCCTAAAGTAGCAAAACCGGGACCGACAGACCGACAGAATTTGCGATTGCTATGTCACTTGGTTAATACCAAGTGCAATAAAAATAAGAGGCACATTTGTCTAACTGTAAATATATTACTAAAATCAGATATCGATAAAACAATTTTAAAATCAATAATAAAGGAATTAAAGCACAAGAAGTTTCAATTGTAGGAACAGAATTCGACAACTTGGATTTAATTACCCCAAAGCCTAGTTTTGGCTTTGTAATTAAAACAAAAAGTTTTCTTTGAAATGGCTCCAAAAGGAAAAGATTGGGCTTTAACAACGTGTATCTTACGAGAAGCAGAAACTAACTACTAACACTTTTAAGGAAAAAAAAAGGAAAAGGTGGGGGCCAAATGAGGATTCCTCCATTAAAGTTGTTGGAAGGCAGAAAAATCGGTGTCAGCATGAATCACACGCTGCCCAATAACGGCTTCACATAGGATGATATATTTTTTTTTTTTTGGGGGGGGGGCTTATTTTTTGCACTAAAATTTTTTAGTACTTAGTTAAAAATAAATATTTATTCTAATTAAACGGCCTTTGTGATTCAGGGGTCATCCTTAAAGAACTGGAACAAATTTCGAACTTTAGCGTAAAGAGTGAGGTATTGATGAGGGAGCGAACCCCGTCATATAAATAATAATTTCTGTTCTTCTTAAGTTTTAATGTTGCTCCTTGCTTTAAGTTGAAAACACTTGTTTTTTTTATTTTAACTTAACTTTAAAACTGATCGGAGAAAAACCTATATTTGTATTTCCAAGTCTACGCACACCAACAAGTTTTTTCATCCTTTTTTGGGCAGCATGGGATCACCAAGCTTTTGTTTCTAAATTAGGTTCTCCTTGTCCCAGGGATTTATGATTCTAAGTTTCAAACTGATTAAGAACAATAAGTTGTCCCATTTCTATAACCCGCATACCCAGCCACCCGTGTGTGGTCCCCTTGACCTCTTAGGGACAATGATCCCTAAAAGATTCAAGCAAATTGAAAACAAGAGATCTTGACCCATTATTTCATCCCACTTTCTTAGGGGAGCGGTACTCGAGAACTAATATTTTTCCTATACATCAGGGTCAACCTAAACTAGGGACTTTCGGTTCTAACTTCCACTTTGTTAAAAAAAAAAGTTTATTGGAGCTTCAATGGTCACACATTCTAGGCAATCCCTTTTTCTTGGGAGAAATGAAATAAAGATCACTTTGCCCAAGCAATTTAACACAAGTTCCAAGCCGATGAAGAAAAGGACCCATTTTTAGTGGGCTCGTTTGCAGCTGATCAGAGCAATAAAGCTTCTGGGTTTGTTGGGCCCATTTCTAAGGGAACCATACCCCTACCTATATTTCTTGCACTAGATATCTTTGTTCTGGCGACTAAGGACTGCAAACTTCAAATTGATCAGGGAAAAAAAAATGTTGGGCAGCAATTGTTGGGGATGTTCGTACCCCCAAACTAAAATACACCAAGGACTACTTGGCCGGACTTATGGTTCTGAGTTTTAGGTCTTTCAGAAAAAAAGTTAGTTTGCTCATTTATAGACAAATCCGCATTTTTAATCAATGCTATTTTTCTTTCTGGCGAACCGGAATCCCCTTGATCCAGGGACTTTTATATACAAGTTCCAAGTAAATCGAAAAAAAACTCCTGGCCCAAGTTTTTGAGGGGCCCGTGCCCCAATTATAATTTTTTTTTTCTTGAGGGTTTTTTTGGCCCAGGGACATTGATGAGTAACTTTCAAGCTGTTCGTCAAAAAAAAAATTTGTTTCACCCTTTTTCAGTGGAACCAATATTTTCTTTTTCTTTCTTGTGCATTGAGGTTCTCTTGACCCGAAAGCTTTTATGGGGGTACCATACCCCCCCCCAACTATTCTTTTTATAATAGGCTCCCCTTGGCCCATGAACTTAGGTCTATAAGTTTCAAGTCGTTCAGAAAAAGAGTATGTTGACCATTTCCAGGTCCCGTTTTCGGGGGAAACAACATTTTTTTTTCTATTTTTATTAATCTTTCTGCATTTTTTTTAGTTTAAGGACCTAAAGATATAAGTTTCGATTTGGTCTGGAAAAAGTTTTTTACCCCTAGAATGAGCTGCTTTTCTAGAGTCCCGTGTCTTAAAATAATTTTATTTACATCATCTGGAAAACTATACGTTTCCCCGTTCACCTGCGAGTCCAGGGGACTTGTTGGTCATGTGTCAACCCTAAAACACGGTAGTCTGCTCGAGACTCTAAGCAGGCGAGAATGTTAGGCTTAAGTCGCTTGTTCGCCTGTGAGTTCAAGCACATTCAGTCCCCCCCCCCTTGCATACAAGTCCAGTCAACATTGTCCGTATTGAGCCAACCAGAAATCTCGATCACCCCTTTAGTTCTATGACTATCTACCTTAGTTCTGTCCCAAGATGGATGGATAGATAATAGACTATTTATCAACAAAGCGAAAATGACGTCATTTATATACATAGGCTACCTGAAAAAGGCTTATACCAGCTGTGCCTCTCACTCAGACTATCAACTGTCTTGGATGTTTGTAATCTAACCTAACCTTTGTCAAGGGGCTTCCGAGTGCAAGTTTCAAAAGTTTGATGGCCCATTTCAGGGCCTTCTAGCACCCTACAAAATTGCATATTCCTCGTGGCCCAGGGAACGATCCCACAAAATTTTAAGCTAATCTGACACCCAAGCTCAAACATGCACCCTCCCCCCATTTACTATAGACTTATCCGTAAAGAACGGGCAATTAGCCTAACTTACGACTCACGCCCCAGATGTTGTGGAGATCATGTCATCGCTGGAGGCATATTTATTTGACCCTTTGATTATTCTCAGAAAACTCTTCAAAAAAACACTTAACATTTAATTTACTATACAATGAGGTCCCTCCTAGGCTTCTAGGACCACTCCTTCCATACGAAGAGCCCAGGAAATAAAATATATTACATCGAGGGAAGATGGTTCTTTGCTAATTAGGCCGTATGATAGAAATTTATAACTCGAAACATTCATTGTTTGCTATTATTCTCATTCCAAGGCGACAGATAAAAAAATTATAGACTACTAGCATAACTATAAGTGTAGAAAAGGCTACAATGTTATATCCTTTTATGTTTCGTAAGTCTTTTAGGGCTAAGTCTGTTGTTAAATGTCATTTTAAGCAGAAAGTAATCACAAATATTAATGACCATTAATGATTACTTAGTTCTGGAACACTCCTTAAACGGAGAGATAAAAACCTTTACGAAGACAGTGTTGGCTTAATTCAGTAATTTTTTTTAGTGAGGGAGGGGGAACTTAGTCCGTTCAGAGACTACACCTTTTTCAGCATTTTTGTAGGGAAGAAATGTTTTTGGCGCCTGTTAATAATAAAGAACGCGCCCAAGAAGCTAAGTCAGGTTAATCCTAATGAAATATAACTTTCATATAAACTTTATTTTATATAATAATATAATTTGGGCAGTTTATTTGCATATTGGTGGGGGGGGGGTACGGGTCAAGTATTTGAACCGAGTCCCTAACCTAACGTAACCTGATCCCCGTAATATATATATATATATATATATATATATATATATATATATATATATATAAAGCCCAAATTATACAAGTCTAATGCATTCTAATTGCAATGCATTGCTTCATCCATCACTTGTTTTTGTAGCTATGAAACCGGTTTTCTGAAATGTAACCTAAGCGTAATTCTTGAGTGTGTTCTGTATTATCAACAATTAACATGTTTCTTTCTAGATTTTTCCCAAATCTGAACATAATTTTGGAGGAAGATGCTCCAAAAATTCAGAAAACCAAGAATGGCGGTTTCACCCTTCTATCTAAGAAGGGAATATTTTATTTTTCTTAAAAGGATAGTTGCTACATGGTTAAGGATGTGTGTTTCGTGGTTTGATTGTTTTTCCTTCCAGGAGAGCCACTAGCTACTCGCTTCACTAGGTAACTAGTACCTAGGTAGAAGGGTAGTGAACAGTTGGTTAGTAGCTAGTTGCGATCGAAACTTTACTTGGCATGAAACATAGATGAAAGTTTTTGGGATATGTTATATATGAGGGATACATTTGCAGATATTATACCTAGTATCACAAATTATTATCCATAATGAGATTACCCACCAGTTCGATACCAAAATGGAACTAAACTAGGACTATCTAAACTGCCTTTATGAGGCGAATTATTAATATTAGGACCGCCGTGTACATTTTCGGAAGGAACACCTTCACATTACCTCTTTAAAATTTCCGTATCCCACAGGCGTGAATTAATATGTCACCTTCTTTCTTTTAAGTTTTAAATTAATTTTGTCGATTGTAATTTAGCTTGCATTCTGAAGCTATTAGATATTTATGGACGATCTTTTAAGAACTATACCCCCTGTCCCACTAGTTACACCATTGTTGGTAGCAAAGTAGTATCCAGGATTTTGTTCGGGGGAGGGGGTACAAAAAATAAAAACAAATAAAAAATGTGGTTTTATGCATTTTATTACGTCTTCGTGAATTGGAGAAACATTTCGGGGAGGGGGAAGATGTCAAACCCATTGCCTCTGGATACGATCTTGGTTTGTAGTTTTATCTTGGTTTATGTATAAAAAAAAAAAGAAAGAAAAAGATAATCAAGCTACAGCCGAAAAAGATATGAAAAGTGGAATTTCTTTGTTATAATATTTGAACTTGTCATTAAATTAATCCCAAAACATTTTTGTGGTCACTCTAGCAAAAATAATTCTTGGGTTAAATTTGATTAAGATACTATCGATAATTATTATTCCTCGAAGTTGATGAATTCATTATCAGGTACATACTGGTTTCACCCCTGGAAAAAGAGGTCAAAAATTCACAGTTACTTTTTTTATCCATAATTTAAATTCGTGCATTATAGCCTATAGACATCACAATCAGCATCAGTCGGAATCAAAATCCACAAATAATACACAAAACAATTTGTCTAACCCGTAATATTGGATTTAATTTAAACAATTACATTACCCCAGTCTATTTATAGGCATCTTCGCGTCCACGGTGGCCTCACTCGTTAACTTTACTTTTCTTCTTTTCTTTTGTGAAGTGTTTGTTTTGTTTCTTTTACACTCTGGTTTATACTCATAGTTTTCGATGATAGACTTATCTATTTAACTGTGTCGTTTCTTGCTTAGTAATATTTCGTGGTATTTTTTATTCTTCTTTATGTTATAATTCTTCTTTATGTCTTCTTCTTCTTTATTCTTCTTTATGTTATCTTCCCCTTTTTAAATATGATCATTTCTTATTACTAAATGAGTGCTGGGAAAAAAACATGAAAGAATAGTTATGTTTCTGGCATTTAAAAGTGGTGTTAGATGCGGCTCTAAAGCGTTATTACCGTGGGAAATATACTTTCCCAGTGGAAGCTGCCTAGTATAATTGAAGTGCACACAGGGGAAGAAACATCCCTCTTTCTGAGAACTTCAAAGATCATCTGGCAACGGCCTAGAATCCCCATAAGGAATAAAATTGACATATTCGATTTTGCACAAAAGTAATGACACATCATTAGGACTAGCAACCACTTTACAATAATACTACTTGATTACTTAAGCCAGACGATATATTGGCAGTATCTTATAGTATAATTTGACCGTTGGGTCACAAAAATAACAAACTTAGTGTTTTACACGCTATGCAACAAAATTAACTGTTCTATGTCAGAGAATTTCTCTAGAAGCGTTATCGCGCTGCATTCTATAAATATAGCATTATATTTCAGCAGCACATCGATGGGAAATCTTTCAACTTTAAATTCAGACTACATACCGTTGTAATAAACGGAATTACTGTAAAAATAAGGTTACCGAAAGTCATTTTAGATTTTAAGGTACTTGTACCTTATAGCCACCACACTCAAGAAGTGAAGTTAGGTTAATCATAATAAAATATACCAAAATATAGTGAAAATATAATAGTTTAGTAACAAAATTATGGAAACTACAACAATGAATTGCGGAAGGGGGGTCACGCAGACTGTATCATTACTAAATACGTAACCTAAAATAACCTAACCTAACCAAAATACCAACTAAGTATTTAAGTAAAACAAAGCTCAAATAAAGTTTCCAACCGAGCCGGAGCTAATTGTCTGGTATAAAGACCACGAAAGCCGGTTATTGTCTCATGTTCGCGATGCAAATTCTCATATTGTAGTGGCTATAAGATACAAGTACTGATTTTACAAACACTAGGACGGTTTCGTTTCTAACCATACTTATTTACACTAATACAGATAGTTGATAGTTGGAGTTGAAGACAAGCGACAGCCGGAATTATCAAAGTGTACCTAAACACCAAGAGGGAAAAGGGAGCAAAACTCAATAGGAGATTTGTTTTAACACCCCTCCCAGTACAAGAATATTTGCCAAACCAAGCGCATTTACATTTTATTTTTTAACCTCTCTTCCCATAGAAGAAACTCTGTAACACCTCATCTCCCTCTCTCTAAATAGTAAACGCTCTGTAATCTTGCATCCAAGCATGTGAGGTTCAAATGAGTTGATCCACAGGCACAGCTAAACCAGAAGAATAGAAAAGAGAAACATTCATGCAAACAAATTAAAATATTGACAAACACGAGAAACCAAGGTAAACCGTCTAGAATCAAGTCTCTATGGGGACTAATCGTGATTATTTTAAATAGGTAAACCAAACCCGTTAACAGAAGCGTCAATTCACGGAAATGTAGGGGGGACAAAATACATTTTTGCAAAATCTAGTGGACCAATTGTATAGTTAATTCCATATAAAAGAGGCATTTTTCAAAGAAAACACCTCTTTCAAATTTTTTTGAACCCGAAGTTTTTCCCGGGAAACTCCGACAATTTTTAACATGAACCATAGCTTTGGGTAATTTCATACCCAAGACCTTAGGAAGATATCCTCCAATAACCCATCCCCTCCCCTGGCAGCCGGTAGATATGACAAAACATATAACGTAAACCAATATCGATATAGGGAGATTAATGAAGCAGTAGATTATATAGTATCTTTAAAAAATGATTTATAGGGCATTATAAACCCAAACTGAGAATATTAGGCTTCTCCACCAAAATCTAAATTGAAAAAGCAATAACATAAGCTGAAAATAAAGAGACTCGCCTAATTTAGAGGCATGAAAACAACGCTGTTCGGTGAAATAAAATTGGGCAATGGAATGTGAGACATCAAACTATTCAAAAAATAAACAAGGCACAAAGAAATCAGATTGATCCGCTCCACTTCTAAGGTTTCAAAATCAGAGTATTCAAATAATAAAAAGCAAACATTAATAATAGAAATGTATGGTAAAACTATAGTTTAGGTGCTGTTCAGAAGGGAGCATTGATTGCTCCCTTCAGAACAGCAGGTATTTTGGTATTTCAGAACAACAGGTATTTTGATATTCAGAAATATCAAAATACCATTGATATTTGAAATGGTAAAAAGAGTAGTGGCTTACCATTAGGTGCCTCATTTTAAGTTCTTTCCAAATATCATGATAATTTTTCTGACAAGGCATCCCCCCCCCCTGATGGTCGCACATACGTTCCTAAATATATTTCTTTGCTGTTTGTCATATCATCATGTCTTCAGCCAATCTGAGAACCCTTGAAAACCAGTCTGAATACAGTACATATTTTATGCACTAAGCTGCCTGAATCAGCTCCAGGGTGCCACTTTTTTTTCGGGAGATTCATTGGAGTCTATTTATTCTAAATAAACAATATTATCTATCTAATTTTTTATTATATATTTTTTTTCTCCTCTGTAAGTTGGTAACTTGACTTTCTCTTTGACTACGTGACCCGTATGTCTTCCCCTTTTTACAGCCCAAGAAGCCTTTAGGGGAACAGTATAGTGTTTAAATGTATGTCTATTTAATCGTGACATATCTTATTGTTTAAATGTTTAAATTTATTTTTGTATATATCCTAGGGCTACATCTCGGGCCATGAGGGTGGGTGGAGAACTTTGTTGTTTTAACATTTATTTTATATATATATATATATATATATATATATATATATATATATATATATATATATATATATATATATATATATATATATATATATATATATATATATATATATATATATATATGTATATATATATATATATATATATATATATATATATATATATATATATATATATATCCTAAAGCTATATCTCGGACCATCAGGGTGGGTGGAGGTTTGAGTTACTTTGCATAGTCAATAAAAATACCGTAATATATATATTAGGAAAAGTATTAAATAAGGACTCTAAGATCCACTGTTTCTGCTTTATAATGTCTCCTTTAGAAGAGCCGATAAGCTGCTTTTTTACAAAATGCAGATTTGTGCAGATTTTGCTGATTATTTGTGCATATTTTGTAGAATTATTTAGGAATTGGCCATCACCAAGCATCCCCGTCAAATAAAATTCAATCCCTGGGAGGGTACTATCTTAGAATCCACAACACTCAAGAAGTGAAGTTGGGTTATTCTTAATGAAATATACCAATATATGATGAGAATATAATACTTTAATAACAAAATTACGAAAACTACAACAAGGAATAATGCAAAGAAGGCCGCCCAGAAAGCCTTATGTTAAATACCTACCATAACCTAACCAAAATACCAACTCTATATATTAAATATTCAACTAAAATATAACCACGACATAGTTTATTTGGTAAATTTTTCGTTGTTCATTTTATTGACTTACAAATAAAGTGAACATACCACTCGATTCCTTTTTTCAAATTTAACCCCTTGTTGATCTAACCTAACTTTTGGATTGGAACCTCGTGGTATATTTATCTACACCTTCTTCCACCGGCTTTCATATTTTCGGTATTTTATCGAAAACGCATACTTTTATTGTACATTCGGGGTCAAGGAGGAAGAAAATGACATACTATTGTAAAATTTATTTATCTAACTTAATCATGGAAAAAAGTGCTGGGGGAGTAGGCCCGGAAAAAAATTGCTGGGGGAGTAGGCCCTATATAACATTAAAAATGGATTTATAATGAAACAGTAAGTTTGAGACCAATTTTTTAAGCCTTTTTTATACCAAAATACTAGAAATATTTTGGTAATTTTTGAAGAGCTCAAAATCTGCTTAAATGCGAATTTGCGATAGAAGCGATTATTATATTCGTAAAGAGCTTAAAAAAAGGAAGCGAATTGTATGTTCATTTTATTCGTAATTCAATAATATGAACAACAAAAATTTACCGTTTGTTTCAGTGAACCTATGCTAATCGTCTCCGAATACAGAATGGTAAGCCGGTTTTTAGCTGATTCAACTGATCAAACTTCTCGAGTGTGTTATGAATTGTACGGTAGTACCATTTTCCAAATGTAGATTTTGTGCATGTGGAACTCTTTAAGATTAGACCATCGCCAAAATCCCCACCAAATAAAATTCAATCCCTGGGAAAATTTCATGAAGAATAATGGAAAGCATATTCGAGGCAAAAGAGACTAAACTTTCTGAACACATCCGTACCCCTAGGCAGAAACGTTACTTTGAAGAGGACTCATAGGGCCATAGCCACCTTAGACTCAAACTTAATGTAATCCATCTAAAAGGGATTGTTTATAACGATGTAAGACATGGAGTTTTTCTACGTTCTTGACCCCCCTCTCCTCGGTTTATGTGTCCTAATTTATTGGACTTTGAGATGCGTATCAACCACCTATACTATAATTAGTTCGTCGTCACATCTTTTCTTGCATAAATCCTTTATTAAAAACCATCTGTTAGGTTCTCATGAAAAGCCATGCTTCTATGCAGTGTTCCCTCGTGAGAAACAGCGATAAAGGTTGATAACTTTTGATAAGAATAAATAAAAAATGTTTAAGGTGAAAATTGGAATTTTAAAAGTTAAAATATAAATTCCTAGAAGTTTCAAAGGAAAAAGACAGATTAGAAATGAGAGATCTTCCAGAGAACAGGAACTTAGAGTAGTTTTTAAGAGACGAAATCTATTACCTTTCATTTCGAGCTGAGGCGCTTCCGGTTGACGTAGTTTCCGCCGTCTCATCATGAACACACCTTTCTTCTTTTTCTTCCTGAGAATAACATCATCACCAACAACGACAGGAAACATGGTAATATAATGATTAAAATCTATTGGATCCGAATCTTCATCAACCATGCATGTGACTTTGGCGCGCGCATTTAAACTAGCAACACGCTTTCGTCGAAAGCGTGATCTTAGTTTTAGGACTTTTTTACCCACTTTTACGCTTTTCTTTGGTTTTTGGGAAGAATCTGAATTCTCTGACTCGGATTTCTTTTTGTTCGTAAGCTTACTATTTTTGGACTTCTCATCACTCTCAGATTCACAAGATTCGTGCTTATTTGTTTTGTTGGACTTCTTTTTCATTTGCTTCTTCAGAGATTTTTCACAGTCCGTATCTGAAGATGGACAATCCCTAAGTGACTGTACACCGTTTTGCTTTTTCTTTCTTACGAATTTACGAGGTTTTCCAGTTGATTCATTTTTAGTAATACTCCATTTTTTCCCTTGTCGCTTTTTCACGACCTTCTTTCCCTTTTCGTTTTCCGTATCTGAATCTTCTTTATGAGCATTCTTTTTGATATTCTTCTCCGCTTCACTTTCATCAGAAACCTTTCTATCTTTTTCAGTCTCGTCTCCACTGTTTGTTTCATCTTTGGAAAATTTCACTTTTTTATTAGTCTTTCCGCTTACATTTTGATATTCTTTTTCCTCTGGTTCACTCTCTTTCTCCTCATGACGTTTATTATCAAGGATTTTTTTCTTGCGCCCTACTTTTTTCTTTATTTCAGTCTTAATTTGTTTTTCAGTTGCATCATCCAATTTGGTTTCCTCCAATATACTAGAAGGATTTTTAGCACTTGACTCCTTTTCATTATCTTTATTCTTAGGGGGTCTACCAACCTTTCTCTTTTTTATTTCTGGAGGATTTTGTTCACTTTCATCACTTGTTCGCTTTTTCATTCTATTTCGGATCGTAGATTCGAGTAGCTTCTTAATACCCTGTTTTGACTGAAGTGGAGCATTTGACACCCTTTGAGGCGATTTTGATTTCTTCTCTGCATCAAGCACTTTCAAGTCAACCTCTGTACTATTTTCTGTAGCCTTTTTAGATTTCACTTTACCACTTTTCAAATTTACATCAACTGATTTCTTCACAGTTTCATCACTCTTAGCCACAACCTTATCTTCCTTTTTATTCACTTTCGGATTTTTGTCATCCTTTTTCACTATTTCCATTTTCTTATCTTCAATTTTATTCGGCATTTTCGCACATTTTAAATCCTTAGTTTCATCCTTTGATACTTTCGATGCGTCCCCTTCAACGGTTTGTTTTGAACTGATCACATTCTTTGGCTCCGGATATTGCTTCGGCCTGCGGGAGGCGACCTGCGACAAAGGCTCCGACTCAGAATCCTCCTCATCATCCTTTCTTGTTGGGATCTTTGAAGATTTATCAGGCGATCGATTCTTTCCTAAATCATAGCGTTCAATTGCCACTGAGAGACTTTTCGAGCCCAAATCCTTGTGTGAACTATCGACAAGTTTGTTTAATTTTTTGCTCTTTTTCGGATCAGGAGATCGACGTCTCCCAGAGCGATTGATTGCTAAATCTTCTTTCATAATTAAGAATAATTATGACATCTTTCCTTCTTAGATCTGGAATAAAAAGTGACAGGATGAATATTTTTAGCTAGACTAACTCGATAGTTATTTCGGCGGGCAAAAATCAAGGCGTTAGTGCAAAATATCAAGGCCCCCCCAAGGGGGAAGGGTGGATTTGAACGCAGTTGGAAAGAAAATGGATGAGAAAAAAAACTTTCCACTTATTTAAGGGTAAAACAATCCTAAGTATGGTCTTTTGAATAACATAAGAGAATATTTTGTTTGAAAACGGCTATCATATTTTACTTCAAATAAAATAGGTAGAAATTTAAATCAACGAATAAAAGATTGAATACAATCAAGCAATGAATGCAAAATAGCTTGTCCAATGAAACCAAAAGAACGCATCACAATACAACAGAAAATTTGGCAAACCAAGTGAGTGTAGAGGAAGGGTCTGAAGAGGGAGGGAAGGGACCGCCCCCCTCGTAAGCCCCGGAAAGTGATGGATAACGAGCGGTAGGTATGAGGGTATGGTATGAGTATGTATGAGTAGGTACCTTAGGAGAGGTAGAACGAGGAGAGCGAGATCTAAAGGGAGTTCTAAATATCAGGTACAATGGACTGGAAGCGGGGGTTGATTTTCTGGCTTTTTAACTGGAAAGACGCCTGGTTTTAAGGAGGAAAGAATATTGAAGGTTTTAAGGAGGAAAGGTTTTAAAGAGGAAAGATAATTATAGCATATTGTGTATATTTGATTTTTAAGAGGCTAAACGAGGAATCTTTGTAAAATAATTTTCAAATTGTGATTTTGTTGGTTGGTAGGAAGAACGGTTGGAGTAATAGTGGTAGGAAAGAATGGCTGGTTGGGGGAAAGGGGTAATGGGTGGTTGGAAGGTTGGGCTGCTAGGGAGAGGATAGGGCTGTTTAGAGGTATATGTTTTTTAAAGTGATGATGTGAAGGAGTTTGGTATGTTTTTGCTTTTTAGCAATTTTTATATGTTGTTTGTTGGCGGGTTTAAAAAATGTTATTTTCTCTACTGCACTCCAGCAAAACGTAGCTTTATCCATTAGTGTAGTAGATGTAAAATGTAACGAGTTAAAACTATCTTTATTTATAAACTCAATATTAGTATCGGGGCCATACATATCCAGTAAAACTCACTGGACACGATGTTAATCGTGGCAAACTTGGGAAAATACAAGCAATTACTAGGTTTCTGCGTTTTAGGGTGGAAAGGCACGCACATATAGGAAGGCAAGAACAAGCAGTTATCCTCATTACAGCTAATAGTTCAAGAACGTTTCTGGATGGATGTAATTTTATTGCTAAGCTCAATAAAACGACGATGACGTTTTATACGACGGGGATGGACCGAACCTCCCCCCGTAAAATAAAGATGGGGAAACATGAAGGATTTGGGCTACTGGATACCAGAATTTACTCAGGGGTTTCATTACCGAAGTAGTGCTGATGCCTTAACAATTTCAAAATGATCCATAGGCACTACTACTTCTTTCCATTATAGATCTAAGTTGAACGTCGATTCCCTCAGAGCAAGGAGCAGGAGCATGTTACGTCATAGCGAATGTTTTCTAAGAGACGCAGGTGTTCATTGGGTAATAGGGGGGGGGCTTACTTTGGTTGTTACGTAATAGAGTCTAAAAAACCTTCAGGCTCCCCGCCAAATAAGAATTTCTTTGGATGATTAAAATCCTAGGAGGGCTAAGAAAAAACCTACGAGACCCTGCCAAATCAGGCTTTCCTCGGATGTTACGTCATGGGGTTTACTTGTTAGATAATAGGGTTTCGATTGCTCGAAAACCTTCAGGAGCCCTCACGATCAAGATTTTCTTGCTTGTTACGATTAAAAACCCACGAGGGCCAGGGAAAAACCTTTAGGGCCCATTAGTGGGGAACCTTCAAGACTTCAGAGACTAGCGAGCAATTCCACCAGGTCCCTTAGCAACAAATTTCAACGGGGGCCCCTAGCAGCCGATCTCAATGGGGCCCTAGCATCTAATTCCATTGGGAACCTAGTATCCAACTCCACCGGGCCCCCTAACATAACCATCGGGACCCTAGGATCCAATTTCACTTAGGGACCCTAGCATCCAATTTAACCGGCCCCTAATCTAACCACCGGGGCCCTAGCATTCAATTTGATCGGGACCCCAACCTAACCGCTGGGGGGGCTAGCAACCAATTTTACCGACAACACGTTTTTCAAGAAGTTTCAATATTTCTTTGGTTATGTAATAGGGGAATGTTTACCTAGGTTAAGGATGATGCATTCTAGCGTGACTTGTTTCTTCAGGCTCCGTGGGGAATCCCTGCTTGTAACAGTGCAGGGCGGCGAACATGAGGGGTGTTACGCAATGACGATACACACATAGGTGCTACATAATACTTAAGAGATTTTTTTCTTTAGATGCGTTTTCTCAGGGAACCTTTACATT